>NC_137893.1:123648304-123903689 GCF_963455335.1 Martes martes | reverse complement strand
AAAAAGGAGAATTTCAGACAAATATCACTGATGAATATGGATGCTAAGATTCTCAACAAGATCCTAGCAAATAGGATCCAACAGCACATTCCCCAGGGAATCCATCAGGTCTTGGGCTCTTGTTTTTTGGGAGGTTTTTGATCACTGCTTCAATCTCGTTACTAGATATCAGTCTATTCAGGTTGTCAATTTCTTCCTGGTTCAATTTTGGAAGTTTATAGTTTTCCATGATCAGGTGGGATTCATCCCTGGGTTGCAAGGATGGTTCAACATTCACAAATCAATCAATGTGATAGAACAAATCAATAAGAGAAGAGAGAAGAACAACATGGGCCTCTCAATTGATGCAGAAAAAGCTTTTGACAAAATCCAACATCCGTTCCTGATTAAAACGCTTCAAAGTATAGGGATAGAGGGAACATTCCTGAACTTCACAAAATCTACCTATGAAAAACCCACAGCAAATATCATCCTCAATGGGAAAAAGATCACAGCCTTCCCGTTGAGATCAGGAACACGACAAGGATGCCCACTCTCACCACTCTTGTTCAACATAGTATCAGAAGTCCTAGCAACAGCGATCAGAGAACAAAGAGAAATAGAAGGTATCCAAATTGGCAATGAAGAAGTCAAACTCTCTCTCTTCGCACATGACATGATACTTTATATGGAAAACCCAAAAGACTCCATCCCCAAACTACTAGAACTCATACAGCAATTCAGTAATGTGGCAGGATACAAAGTCAATGTCCAGAAATCAGTTGCTTTCTTATACACTAACAAGGAAAACACAGAAAGGGAAATTAGAGAATCGATTCCATTTACTATAGCACCAAAAACCATAAGATACCTGGGAATAAACCTAACCAAAGGGGTAAAGGATCTGTACTCAAGGAACTACAGAACACTCATGAAAGAAATCAAAGAAGACACAAAAAGAAGGAAGACCATTCCATGCTCTTGGATTGGAAAAATAAACATTGTTAAAATGTCTATACTGCCTAGAGCAATCTATACTTTTAATGCCATTCTGATCAAAATTCCACCGGTATTTTTCAAAGAGCTGGAGCAAATAATCCTAAAATTTGTATGGAATCAGGAGAGACCCCAAATTGCTAAGGAAATGTTGAAAAAGAAAAACAAAACTGGCAGAATCACGTTACCTGATTTCAAGCTTTACTACTAAGCTGTGATCCCCAAGACAACATGGTACTGGCATAAAAACAGACACACAGACCAGTGGAACAGAGTAGAGAGCCCAGATATGGACCCTCAACTCTATGGTCAAATAATCTTCGACAAAACAGGAAAAAAGTATACAGTGGAAAAAAAGACAGTCTCCTCAATAAATGGTGCTGGGAAAATTGGACAGCTATATGTAGAAGAATGAAACTCGACCATTCTCTTACACCATACACAAAGATAAACTTGAAATGGATAAAAGACCTCAACATGAGACAGGAATCCATCAGAATCTTAGAGGAGAACATAGTCAGTAACCTCTTCGATACCAGCCAGAGCAACTTCCTTCAAGATATGTCTCCAAAGGCAAAGGAAACAAAAGTGAAAATGAACTTTTGGGACTTCACCAAGATCAAAAGCTTATTCACAGCCATGGAAACAGCCAACAAAACAAAGAGGCAACCCACGGAATGGGAGAAGATATTTTCAAATGACAGTACAGACAAAAGGCTGATATCCAGGATCTATAAAGAACTACTCAAACTCAACACACACAAAACAGAGAATCATGTCAAAAAATGGGCAGAAGACATGAACAGATACATCTCCAATGAAGACATGCAAATGGCTATCAGACACATGAAAAAATGTTCATCATCACTACTCATCAGGGAGATTAAAATCAAAACCACATTGAGATACCACCTTACACCACTTAGAATGGCCAAAATTAGCAAGACAGGCAACAACGTTTGTTGGAGAGGATGTGGAGAAAGGGGAACCCTCTTACACTGTTGGTGGGAATGCAAGTTGGTGCAGCCAAATTGGAGAACAGTGTGGAGATTCCTTAAGAAATTAAGGAATCTTAATAGCTTCCCTATGACCCTGCAATTGCACTACCGGGTATTTACCCCAAAGATATAGATGTAGTGAAAAGAAGGGCCATCTGTACCCCAATGTTCATAGCAGCAATGGCCACAGTCATCATACTGTGGAAAGAACCAAGATGCCCTTCAACGGACAAATGGATAAGGAAGATGTGGTTCATATACACTATGAAGTATTATGCCTCCATCAGAAAGGATGAATACCCAACTTTTGTATCAACATGGATGGGACCAGAAGAGATTATGCTGAGTGAAATAAGTCAAGCAGAGAGAGTCAAGTATCATATGGTTTCACTTATTTGTGGAGCATAAGAAATAACATGGAGGACATGGAGAGATGGAGAGGAGAAGGGAGTTGAGGGAAATTGGAGTGGGAGGTGAACCATGAGAGACTATGGACTCTGAAAAACAATCTGAGGGTTTTGAAGGGGTGGGGGGTGGGAGGGTGGGGGAGCCTGGTGGTGGGTACTATGAAGGGCACATATTGCATGGAGCACTGGGCATGGTGCATAAACGATGAATTCTGTTACACTGAAAAGAAATTAAATTAAAAAAATAATAAAAAATATATATAGTAGTAGAAGTCCTAGCCTCAGCAATCAGAAAAAATGAAATAAAATACATGTGAATCAGCAAAGAAGAAGTCAAACTCTCACTCTTTGCAGATAGTATGATATTTTATGTGGAAAACCCAAAAGATGTCACTCCAAAACTGCTAGAACTCATACAGGAATTCAGTAAATTGTCAGGATGTAAATTCAATGCACAGAAATCAGTTGCATTTCTGTACACCAATAACAAGACTGAAGAAAGGGAAATTAAGGAGTTGATCCTATTTACAATTGCACCCAAAACCATAAGATACCTAGGAATAAATCTAACCAAAGAGGTAAAAAAAAGTCTGTACTCAGAAAACTATAGAATACTCATGAAAGAAATTGAGGAAGACACAAAGAAATGGAAAAATGTTCCATGCTCATGGAGTGGAAGAACAAATATTGTGAAAATGTCTATGTACCTAGAGCAATCAAAACATTTAGTGCAATCCCTATCAAGATACCATCAACTTTTAGAAAAAAATATCCAGTGGAAAAAAGACAGTCTCTTCAATAAATGGTGCTGGAAAAATTGGACAACTATGTACAGAAGAGTGAAACTCGACCATTCTCTTACACCATACACAAAGAATAGAAGATTCAAAATGAATGAAGAATGGAATATTCAAAATGGATGGAAGACCTCAGTATGAGAATCTATCAAAATCCTAGAGAAGAACATAAATAGCAACCTCTTCTACATCGGCTGTAGCAACTTTTTTCAAGACACGTCTCCAAAGGCAAGGGAAACAAAAGTGAAAATGAACTTTTGGGACTTCATCAAGATCAAAAGTTTCTACACAGCAAGGGAATCAGTCAATAAAACAATGAGGCAACCCACGAAATGGGAGAGGATATTCACAAATGACACTACAGACAAAGGGCTGATACCAATATCTATAAAGAACTCCTCAAACTCAACACTCAAAAAACAGATAAGCACGTCAAAAAATGGGCAGAAGACATGAACAGACACTTCTCCAAAGAAGACATACAAATGGCTAACTAAAAGACACACGAAAAAATGTTCATCATCATTAGTCATCAGGGAGATTCAAATCAAAACCTCATTGAGATACCACCTTACACCAATTAGAATGACCAAAATCAACAGGACCAGAAACAATAAGTGTTGAAGAGGATGTGGAGAAAGGGGAATCTTCTTACACTGTTGATAGGGAATGCAAGTTGGAAACTCTTACTCTTTGCAGATAGTATGGCCACTTTGGACAACAGTGTGGACGTTCCTTAAGAAATTAAAAATAGAGATACCCTATGACCCTGTAACTGCACTACTTAGTATTTATCCCAAAGATACAGATATAGTTAAAAGAAGGGCCATATGCACCCCAACATTCATAGTAGCAACGTCCACAGTAGCGGACATTTGCACACTGTAGCAAAAGCTGAAATGCCCTTCAACAGATGAATGGATAAAGAAGATGTGGCATATATCCAATGGAATATTACTCAGTCATCAGAAAGGATGAATACCCAACTTTTCAAAAACATGGATGGGACTGCAGGAGATTATGCAGAGTGAAATTACTCAAGCAGAGAAAGTCAATTATCAAATGGTTTCACTTACCTGTGGAACATAAGGAACAACATGGAGGACATTAGGAGAAGGAAATGAAAAGTGAAGGGGGAGAAATCAGATGGGGAGATGAACCATGAGACACTGTGGACTCTGAGAAACAAACTGAGGGTTTTAAAGGGGAGGAGCGTGGGAAAATGGGTGAGCCTGGTGGTGGATATTAAGGAGGACAGGTATTTCATAGACCACTGAGTGTTATACATAAACAATGAATCTTGGAACACTACATCAGAAACTAATGATGTAATATTTGGTGACTAACATGGCACAATATAAAAAAATACCAACAACTTTTTTTTTACAGAAATGAAACAAATAATTCTAAAATTTGTATGGAACCAGAAAAGACTTCAGATAGCCAGAGGAATGTTGAAAAAGAAAACTAAAGCTGGTTACACCACAATCCCAGACTTCAAGCTCTATTACAAAGCTGCAATCATCAAGACAGCATGGTACTTGCACAAAAACAGATATATAGATCAATGGAACAGAATAGAGAGCCCAGAAATGGACCCTCAACTCTATGGTCAAGTTATCTTTGACAAAGCAGGAAAGAATGTCCAATGGAAAAAAGTCTCTTCAACAAATGGTGTTGGGAAAATTGGACAGCTGCATGCAAAAGAATGAAACTGGACAATTTCCTCACACCACACACAAAAATAGTCTCAAAATGGATGAAAGATATAAATGTGAGACAGTTACCCATCAAAATCCTTGAGGAGAACACAAGCAGCAACCTCTTCCACCTCAGCCTAGCAACTTCTTCCTAGAAACATCGCCAAAGGCAACATAAGCAAGAGCAAAAATGAACTATTGGAACTTCATCAAGATAAAAAGCTTTTGCACAGCAAAGGAAACAGTCAACAAAACCAAAAGACAATGGTCAGAATTGGAGAAGATATTTGCAAATGACATATCAGGGTTAGTATCCAAAATCTATAAAGAATTTATCAAACTCAATACCCAAAGAACAAATAATCCAATAGAGAAATGAGAAGAAGACATGAACAGACATTTCTATAATGAAGACACCCAAATGGCCAACAGACACATGAAAAAAATGCTTAACATTACTTGGCATCAGGGAAAAAACAAATCAAAGCCTCAATGAGATACCACTTCACACCAGTCAGTGTGGTAAAAATTAACAAGTCAGGAAACAACAGATGTTGACGAGGATATGGAGGAAGGAAACCTTCCTACACTGTTGGTGGGAAGGCAAGGTGGTGCAGACACTCTGGAAAACAGTATGGAGGTTCCTCAAAACATTAAAAATAGAGCTACCCCATTTCCCAGCATTTGCACTACTGAGTATACACCCCAAAGATACAAATGTAGTGATCTGAAAGGGCACATGCACCCCAATGTTTATAGCAGCAATGTCCACAATAGCCAAACTATAGAAAGAGCGTAGATGTCCATCAACAGATAAATGGATGAAGAAGATATGGTATATACATACAATGGAATATTATGCAGCCACCAAAAAAATGAAATCTTGTCACTTGCAATGACATGGATGGAATTAGAGGGTATTATGCTAAGCAAAATAAGTCAATCAGAGAAAGACAATTATCCTATGATCTCACTGATATGAAGAATTTGAGGAACAAGACAGAGGACCATAGGGGAAGGGAGGGAAAAATGAAACAAGACGAAACCAGAGACAGGAACAAACCATAAGAGACTCCTAATCTCAGGAAACAGCCTGAGGGTTGCTGGAGTGGAGGGGGGTGGGAGTGATGTGGTGGCTGGGTAATGGACATTGGGAAGTGCATGTGACTATGGCGAGTGCTATGAACTGTGTAAGACTGATGAATTACAGACCTGTACCTCTGTATTTATGTATATATATTTACATATATATATACATATACATATATATATGCATATATATGAAAAACAAAGAAAGTCATTACTTAAGAACTCTATGATATGGGCAGCACACAAGTTTATATGTATATATATATGTATACACACACACACACACACACATATATATATGTATATACATATATATAGAGAGAGAGAGAGACATATGAAAAACAAAGAAAGTCATTACCTAAGAACTCGGTCTATGGGCAGCACACAAGTTCAAGTGCTTGAGGTGTGGATTAACTTTTGAACTTTCAGGGAACCCAGAATTGGCAGCTGGGGTTGACTTAGATGGACAAAATAGGCATGGGACAATAGGGCAATGTGTCCGCAAAGGATAGAATAAAATGAACTAACACATTTAGTGAAACTTCTAACAAATCCATGAGTGTGGCCTTATAACATGAAGATCTCAAGCTGAGCCAACCTGCCATAGATACCTCATGTGACAGATCTGGTTAACTCTTCCCCAATATCCATTTTCCCATTTTTTCCTTTTGGAAACTCTGTTTGGCTGTTGGACACATGTCATCCGTCTACAGATTACATTTTCTTGTCTACCTGGCAGCTAGTTGTGGCCAAGTGGTAAAGTCTGATCCAGTGAAATGTGAGTGGAAATGAGGCCACCTTAGATGTCCTTTCTGTTTCTTTCCCGCCAGTTGGAAACCAGTGATGATTAGAACAAACTTGTAAGCCAGGTGCTGTGGGTATCTTCACACATTGCATTATTCATCACTGCATCATTACCTAAGAGGGAAATAAACTATCCTTTTTGGAGAATCTTTGTTACAACAGCATAGTCTGTATCAAGCTAATACCCTACAATAGCCACTAATTTGGCATAAATATATGCTCACTAGCAGTAGATAGTGTGTAAGACTTCACATGTGGCTTTTGAAGCATTATTTTTCACAAGTGGTCATTAATCCAATTCTAGACAAGGGCATTTCTAATGCCTGAGGGACTGGGAAGAAAAGGCAGTTGTTCAGGTCCAAATTATCAAAGTAAGAGCTGTCTTTGAATCCTCAAAATCAAGCAAAAACCTTCCATTATGGTTTATTATTTGGGTGAGTCACAGGGATAGGTGGGGGCTCATTTAGTCCTCTCTCCTTTCCTCATCTGCTGAGAGAGATGCAACAAAGTCATACTGTTGGGCAAGCAGAGTAGAACTGTCCATACATTAGGAAACCAGCCGTACAACTGGTCTACAAAGGTTTATGCTTTCCTTTTTTTACTTTGTTGTTGTTTCATGACTTCAATTACAAATTCAGAGACTCTGCTTTTCAGAAGAGCAAATTGTTAGGTGGTAATAACAGGATTCTTGAATAACCAACTACGTTTGAGGATGATGTTTGGAACAATAGCTTTGACCATTCTCTCTGCTTCCTCACTCAGCCTCAGGACCTCCCTTGGAGACAGCCACTTTCCCCTTTGGCATTTTCTCTTGCCTTCTCTCCAACTTGGGCATTGCCTCCCACTGTATCCAGTGCCATAGTCTTCTTTTGGGGGAAGACAGGCAGCACAACTGCTCCAGAAGGGATGGACCAAATTCCAAGGTGGGAGGGGATAATTATTTCCTACTCTTACAGTTCTAATGATATTAATAATTGATAATTATAATAATTTAATACTGTTACCATTCTCTACAATCCATATTTCTTAGAAAAGGGAAAGGTTAGTAGAAAATGATAAAATTACAATTCTCTTTGGGGAAAAGTTAATGGATTCCTATTTTATTGACAATTAGACCAATCAAATTTCTTTATCCTGCTAGGTCTCTTTCTGGGGATGGAATGGATTTCTAACTGTATATAAATTCTGTTTATTTTACATGTATTACAAACTTTGTAAAATAAAGCAAGATAAGGTATACCAGGAGGAAAAAGAATTGATCAAATATGTAATTGGAAGTCAGAAGACAGAGATCAGGTCCTTCTGTGTGTGACCATGGCAAGTTCAAATATAAAATGCATATAATGCCATCCTTATAGGTTGTTAAAAGATTAAACCTAATCACATATCAAGGATGAAATTAACTGTTAATGCTGTGTGACATTAATTACTCCTGTTGTGCAGGGCTTGGTCTTTGCCTCTCTTGCTGCTCCATGTTCCTGTAGGACAGTGGTTTTAAAAGACTGGAGAGGAGCTCTTATAGTCAGGAAAGACTTTTGTTTGTTTGTTTATATATTTATCCACTGTTTTGCTCTTTTTTAGCTACAAGTTTTGGTCTCTTTTGCAATTAACATTAAAAGAGATTTTTACATTTCTCAAAAGTGGACTATTTTGTAAAAAGATTAAAATGCACTACTTTAAAAGAGTTTCTTGTATGGCTTTACCATCTGTGAATCACCTGCCCCCCCCCCCCGCCCCAAGAAAAAATTGTGAAAGTGTGGATGTAGGTTGTTCTGGAGAGAATTCTCCAGCTCTGGATCCTCAAAGGATTCCTGACCTTCAGAAGGTTAAGGATCACTCAATTTCAAGTTTCAGCTGAGTGCTCTAACAATGATCCAGGTTCACACACTGCTATATCAACAAATCTGAGTTTGTTGATTAGATTTCTTGCTATAAAGGAGAATCAGTATTACATGTTACAAATCATTTGGTTGAGTGGCTGCATAGTCACAGGCTCTTTTATCAAATGTGACAAGACCCTGAATTCTGAATGCCTGACTTCCAGATGTCCCTTCTACAAATAGCAGCCAGACTCAAGAAACTTTTCTCTTTACCAAGAAGGGGTAACAAGACCTAAATCAGCTGATCCAGTGTTGTTCCTTCATGATCCTGGCAGGCTCCAGGTGAAGCAGGAAAAACTTCATTTGTGCTTCTGGGCAATGCTGGAGACTGACTCCATGAGCAGAGTGGTTGCCTTCATAATTGAAGTATTTGTTCATTCTCATGGGTGTATACAGTAATGACTCAAAAACATTATGTTTGGACTTGAAAGACATACTTATTTTTAAAGTTGAACTTCCTACATGGCTGCACCCACAACATCTTCTAGCGTTAATGCTTTAGTATTAACTTGATTTAGAGTTTCAGCAGAGCCAAAACATACAGTAGGGGATATTAGAAAGATCCTTGATTTGAATGGCCTGCCCTCCTCTCTATGAGGCTCCTCATGACCTCAGTTGGTGTAACGATGAATTCAATGTAGAGGTTTAAATTCCTACATGGCTGAAGCCTGGGACTAGTCAACATTACATGTCACTGATTTGGTTGGGGAGGGGGGTATCCAGGGATGGAGATGTCTTTCTATGGGAAAAGTTCCCCCCTTTCCTTTCCCCTTAGGAAAGGCAATGATGGTTTGTTCAGATTGGAATATGAAGAAGGATTGCTTGGGGAGGTGGATATTTTGTGAGACACAAAGGATATCCAAGTTCACTAGAAATGTACCACTTCCCTCCCTATAATATAATTCTCTTTTGAAATTGTCTTGTTTTAGGAGTAGAAACATTTGCATATATGATACCAGTACTTTGAGGGGAGACCCTCAAAGGAGGGGCTTCATTTTAACTCATCTTTCAGCAGATGAAGGAACACCTAATATTTGAGAAATTACACTCTAAGATTCTAACCTATGACAACTGGAGGCTGGCCAGAGTGAAGGAGACATTTGGGAAATGTGTCCTGATGCTAAGGCACTCTTCTGAGAGACAGATCAAGAGATAGCAAAACCGTCCCTTCTCACACTCAGAGTAGTGGTTTTTGCTTCCGCAGAGAAGGAGGATTGCCTTTGAATTGTTTGTAAATCTATTCCTGAATACGACATGTTTATCCTTAGAAAAATCCCCTTGTTTTCTATAGTTGAGAAGGTACACACAATGTCTGGCCAGCAAGAATATTGCTGTTTTGACTTAGTACCGGGAGAAGCTCCAGAGGCAACAATGAAGGGAGGGGAGACAGACTGTTACCAAAGCTAGGGGCAGGAAAGGGAGAAAAAGGAGGGAAGGTGTTAGGAATTTTGTCCTTAGGAGGAAATACCTTGAACTTATGTGGCTTCTTTCCCATTAATGGGAGGCCTGTGAGATCAAAGTTTTGGTGAGTTTGAATTGAGGTGTGAGGGTGCTTCACTTTATTCTGAGTCAGAGAAGACTTTTTGAAAAGGAGCCCTAGGATGTCCAAAGACAGAGGGGAATGACCTTCTGCCATCAGAATGTAGGGAGCATATATAGTTGATGGTTATGGGAAGAAAACCAACAGACTTATTTATTCAGTAACAGAGTAGAATTAGCTTTTTAAAACAAAACATAGAGAAAGAGAGTGACCAGTAACTGTTTTCAGGAGGGTGACAGAAAATGTGGTTTGGCTTTTCCTTGGGCTAGGGAGGAAGGGAGAGGACAAAAGGGTTTGTGAAAGGATACCACCACAATTCCAAACTTTCCTCTCTAGTTCTGCCCCAAGAAGAGATGAGGATGAGAAGGAAAGGCAAAACAAAATGCAAAGAAGATGTAAAATGCAAGCCAACCAATACACCCTATGGATATAAAGGCAGCCTCTTTATTTTTAGCCTTTTTGACTGGATAATCTCTCCACTTCTTTGCCTGAACACAACCTGACTCTCCTTTTAGAACACTGCATGGGCCACAATGCATTGAAGAGGATATCCATTATTTCCCCCCATCTTTGATCCAGTGCAGTCAGTGTGTGCCCCAGCACCTCACTGAGGCTACTGTCAACAACGTCATGGTGACATCTCTCTCTGTCTCTCTACTGTGGTGACTTCTTCTTTTCCTTTAACCTTACTTTTCCTTCTCCTGACTCTTATATGTTAAAATTTATCAGGGATTTGACTGAGGCTTGTTTTCCTTACTTGCTACACTTTCTTCAGGCAATTTCAGGTGTTTTTTATAATTTTGGTTATCATCAATTTTTCAATAACTGTAAAATTTGTTCATATTTTGAACTCCAAATCCACTTGGAGATCACATCAATATATTAGTCTGAACATGTCTAAAACTGAGTTCATGATCTTCCCCCCAAAATTGCACTTTCCACAATATTAGTATTTTCTTCCTCAGTAAATGGCACCATCAGCCTCTAAGCTCCCTATGTTAGAAACCTTAAATACTTTCTGACACCTTCTTCTCCTGAACCTTCAGTGTCAACCAGTTCTTAAGTTCTATCATTTCTAACTTCAAACAGTTATCTTAAATTTTCCAGTTGTTTCTCTTACAGCCATCTTCATAGACAAGCCATGATCATCTCTCATTTTGAATTTTTATTCATACCCCTTATTATCATGCCAAGCCACTTGCCCTTAGGATAAAATTTAAAATCCTTGCTGTGGTTTCAGTGTGTCTCTTTGATCTGATCTGTGTCTCATCATTACCACTCTCTTCTCTCTGTATTCTAAGTGTCCAATGATCCTGGACTTCCTTCAGTTCCCTGAACTTGGGCATATACAAAGGGTAACCTGATGTAGGTTTCAAGATGAGAAGCTTAAGCGAGCTACCTTGAAGAATGTGGAGGAAATGAAAGGCTCCTAGCTTTCAGAGTTGGTTGCCAGAAAGATCTTTTGAATCTTTTCTCTTAGAAGATTCCTACAGAATCTTTTCCACTTTGTACACTTAGGGTAGACCTTTATCTATCTAAAATTATTCAAAAGCATGCTTGACTTCCAGGATAGAGGGGTTCAGGTGAATTAGATAGCTTTTCAAGAGGTCTTTTTGACCTATCATGATTCTCACTGTATATTTATATATATATATTTTTTTTAAATTTAGCATCTTGTTCTTAATTCACTAGATCATAACACCTTTCAAGTAACTCTTCAGATCTGGCCATTACCATCACTTCCTTAGCACACTTGTAAGGATGACAAAGAAATGCTTTTAATGGGCTATGATGTAAATTACTACTAGAAATATAAAAATCACAGCATGTCCTGAGTGATACATATATAAATACACTTGCTAATTATTATTGGAAGAGAGCATGACTAATGCAAGAGCAGATGTTTCAAGAAATAAAAGGTCACAAGCATTTTCAGACTATTAAAACATTTATTTATGCAGTGAATTTGCATCTGGATTTCTTTGTCTCTGCCTTGATCTCTGTGTCTTACTCACATGCAAGGAATGGCTGTTGTCAGAAACATTAACTACCCATGCATAAGAGATTCGATAGAAATGGTCAGAATGGAGCAAGGCTCCAATGGAGGTGAATGAAAACCACCAGATATTACAAATCATTACAGCCCATTGAAATAAAATTGGTTATGTACATAACAAATGGAAAATAAATACCTTTTCCCCAACAAGCTGCAATAATTAATCTTGAGTTGCTGTTAGGTTAGATAATAACAACCCCCAGGTCTTTTTTAAAAGCAAGTAGCAAAGATACATACCTTAAATGGTGTGGCCAATTTGGACAACAGTTTGGCAGTTTCTTAAAATGTTAAAAATAGGTTTACTATATGACCTAGCAATTTCACTCTTGGGTATCTACCCAAGATAAATAAAAACATTCAAAACATATGTTCACACAAAGACTTGTATGCAAATGTTTATAGCAGCATTATGCATAATTGCCAAAAAAGTGGAAACAATCCAAATGTCTATAAACTGGTGACTTACCAAACTGCTATATTCATTCGATGGACTATTATTCAGCCATTAAAAGGTGAATGAAGTACTGACACATACTACAACTTGGATGAACCACAAACATATTACGCTAAGTGAGAGAAGTCAGTCACAAAATATCATGGTACCATTTCATGAAATTTCTAGAAAAGGCAAATCTATAGAGACTGAAAGTAGATTGGCAATTGCTGGGAATGAAGTAGATGGTAAATGAGCACAAAGCTTCTTTTGGGGGGGATGGAAATGATCTAAAATTAGATTGGCATGAAGATTGCACAACAGTATAAATATACTGAAAACCATTCAGCTGTATACTTAAGATAGTGAATTCTATGTACAGTTATATACATTACCCTTCGATAAAAGCTTTTTTTAAAGCTATATAATTCCTCTGTCCCTAACTGTTACCAAACTAACTTTTCCTTTTATCTTCATGCCAGCTTTTGTTCTACAGAGTCTGACTAGTAAAGAGCATCCACTGAGTTATGTTCCCAGATGAATTCAAACATTTTTGATTCTGAAGGAATCCTCTCAGGTCAAATTTGCCTAGATAATGTCACAGATATCTCATGACCAGTGAAATTATTTTAAAATGCATTTCAGAAGCCTTAGAGCCAAAAAAGCTCTACAGAAGAATCTCTGGTAGCAAGTCCCACCCAATTATCTTTTAGATATTTGCCTTTTAGTGAAACACTCAAGTGTCTATAGGTGTGGCATACACAGAATGTGAGGAACAAGCAATTAAAAATGAAATAACCTGTTCACTGCTTCTTCTGGAGAAAAGAACTTTTCATTTTCTAAGGTAAAAACCTCATGCTCAACTGATAACATGTAAAGAAGATACAACTTATATATGCCCATGAAGCTGATAAATATGAATGAGGTGGTTCCATATGTACTGACATGAATGGAGAACCTCATGAAATCAAAAAGCAAAATGCTGAAAAAGAGGTAAAAAATAGCACAAACATGTATATAATGCATGTACATGTATTTGTATTTACATAGGATACCCCAAATTGCCAAGAGTAACTTTTATGTTGGGGGATGGGATTAGTTGAGGTTGAGGGCTGAGGAAGGGTTCATTTAGCTTGGACACTTCTGGATTGATTTTTAAATTAAGTAAGTTAATTTTGTAAATAAAAGAGCAAAGAAAAAGAAAGATGGAAGGTGTGATCAAGTTATCTCTTCGTCTGTGTCTTATACTATTTAATTCCTCAAGAAATGACACAGCTGTATGTCCCAATGGGAAATAATATAGTGGGGAAATAATCTAGACTTGCCTAAGGGTTTAGCACTGTATTTTGGAACACTGGCCACACAGTAATGTGTCCGGTCTGTGCAGCTGCTCATAGGGCAATGAGGATTGATCAGACTGATCTGGCTAATGAAACACTTCATCGAGCATGCTGCCTATTGGATTATGAAAATTTTCCACCCTAGCTAAGACTGGATGAACACATTGTGAAACAAGGTGATAGTTTATCCTGGAAAGCTGTGCAATAGAAAAATCCACATGATGGGCTGAACCTGATTGTTTTAAAAGGTGGATTTATTCCTTTTAACCTAAAAGGAGTTGTGGCCACAAGCACTAGTGGAGGAACATTCCTGCCCTTCCATTTATAACCTCTCCCTCTTTTTAAAAAGCTAAGTTGTTTTAAGATTTCTTGCCCCAGGCAACAACCCTCTTATAAACAACTCTTTATATTCTCCTTGACCATTCTTCAGTACACACATCAAGAGAAAATTGTCTGGATGGCCTCCTCAGTTTTCCTCTGTTCCAGAGTTCTCATGGGGGCCTAAGGTGGAGAATATCAGCTCATGGTAAAGATAAAATATTTTCCATCTTCCAAGGTCCTATTGGCTTGGAGCAGGGGTCAATAAACTATAGTCTCTGGAACCAACTTCAGTTTATCACCTGTTTTTGTACAGCCCAAGAGCTAAGAATGGTTTTTACATTTTTAAATGTTGAAAAGGTCAAAGAAGAATAATATTTCAAGACATGTGAAAATGATATGAAATTCAAATTTCAGAGTCTATAAATAAAGTTTTATGGCAATATAACCACACCATTCTTTATGTATTTGTGCTACAAGAGCAGAATTTAGTAGTTGCAATTAATGCTCTACAATCCCCAAAACCTAAATATTTGCTATCTGGTCCTTTCTGGAAACAGCTTTTCAATCCCTGGCTTAGTGGAACAATATTGGCATCAGGGTCTTTGGCAGTAGCAACTTGGAAAGAGTTTGAATTGAAGTTCTCCTTCAATAGTCCAGCAAATGGACAACTGGTATGGGGAGTTACTCTCTACCTATCTGGGAAACATAATGAACCTTTCCTGAAATTAACTAAAGTGATCCACATGGGATATTCAGAATAAGAGAATGCTAGGTGTAGTGAGTTATGTGACATCATCCTTAAGGGATGACATCACACTGCTTCTGAGAGACTATTCATTATAATACACACCATTGATTTAATAATAGCTTTTCTGGAAAAGAGATAAATGTTTTAATTGCATAGTACATGCTAACTGGAAATGCTAAATGTGTTTATTTTTAATGCGGTTGTTTCACCCCTTGGCAAGTATATTTCTTGAAGGCTGTGACTGTGTCCTAGTCATTATTGCAAACCAAGGTTGTCACGTGGAGCTCCAAGATGTCAGGAACCTCTGAACAGAGTTTTGTAATCATTAGTGGATTGTGACATCAATTTGGTGGACCTACTTCTTTTTTTTTTTTCATTTTTTTTAAATTTTTTTATTTTAATAAACATATAATGTATTTTTATCCCCAGGGGTACAGGTCTGTGAATCGTCAGGTTTACACATTTCACAGCACTCATCATAGCCCATACCCTCCCCAATGTCCATTTCCCCCCACCACCCTCACCCGTCACCCCTCCCCGCCGCAACCCTCAGTCTGTTTCTTGAGATTGAGTCTTTTATGGTTTGTCTCCCTCCCAATCCCATCTTTTCATTTTTTCTTTTCCTACCTCCCCCCAACTCCCCCCGCCTTGCATCTCCACTTCCTCATATCAAAGAGATCATATGATAGTTGTCTTTCTCCGATTGACTTATTTCACTAAGCATGATACCCTCTAGTTCCATCCACGTGGTGGACCTACTTCTAACATTTAAAAAATAAAATAAGACAGAATAGTACTAGAGAGAAAGATTAGAATAAATAATAAATTAGGATAAGAATTTATTTATAATTAATTTAATAAACAATACATTATATTCATATTAAATATTTAATTTAATACAAGTTATTTATATTTATATTAAATATTCATATTATAAAATAATTTACTAAATTAGGATTTATTAATAATAAATTAGAATGTAATACAAAAAATGGAACATGCACATCATATGATGTATGCTTTATTTCATGATGCTCTTGTTTCAGCTTACATATATGATGGGCGATGATGGAAACATGTTTTTTTACCATGGATTGTAGTAAAAACAGTTTGAAAACTTCTGCCCTGGTGCCTGTGTTTAAGCTGTACTCAGCAGGAGTATTAAAAGATCAGCTGCGATATGTGATATAAGGTTTCACAGAAGCATCAGGACAGAGAAAGCAGAGTGTGGTCCCAAGAGGATGGTCAGTCCAATGGCAAGAGTTCCCCAACACCTGCCATGGGCTTTACCCTGAGGGAGTGCAGAGAAAGCTATAAAGCAATAGGTGACATGATATCCATCCTTGAGAAGCTGATAGCCTATTGAGGAACAAGATTCATGCCCTAACAATAACAGAAGGTAGGGGATGTTTAGCACATCTGGAGAATGATAGGGGAGGATCACATCTGTGGTTATAGTGGAAAACAGGCTTACCTAAAAAAGGATGTGGGGGTGATTGTTGAATGATTTTAGTTTGTTCAACTCAGAGTATTTATTCTTCAAGTTTCAACCAAAATGAGAAGCCTTCCTGCCAATCCCACTTTATCCCCCCTTCTCCATTGTTTGTTAATTCCCTTTCTGCTAGCAGTAACCTTGGAGGGCCAGGATGGTTCTCCTTCATATTCAGGTGCGCAGAGCCTTCTGCCCACAGTCCTTGGTGAAGAGAAGCCATTTGATTGATTCTGATGATAAATTAATGAATGAAGAAATCTGATGAGTAATTGTTTAGTTACTGTCCATCTGTAAAAATGGTGAGCTTCAAAATATCTATTTAGGTCTGAGAAGAGAAATTGGCTTGATCTGAGCCTCAGGGATCTGGTACAGTTATGCAGGATATCTTGTTCAAAATGCTTTTGGAAGTGAAGTGGGTTCCTAGAAAAGGTTACAAGATACCTTGAACCACATCTTGGAGTCTCATTGAGGCATGATGAGTACATAAAAGAGAGTCATAAAAAATTGCTTAGAAAAAAAAAAAATCTTAGAATATCTGTCATCTCTAAAAGTTTACAATTTTATCCAAATAAGATTTTGAACTTATCAAGATTGCTTTAATTCAAATCCAAGTGTCTCTCATTATGTTTTAGTGATGCATCTCATTCATCTCTGCATAATTTGAACTACCTAGCAGAGGGACCAGCACCTTAATGGTGCTCTATGTACCTTTGTTTGAATCCAGTTGACTTAATTTCATTCCATTTCGTGGCAATACAGATTTCAGGTTTGTTTTTTAAAATAACTACTTTTTTTCTTCAAGTAAGATAATTGGCATGAGACAGCAACTATTTAAACTCTTACTAAGAAGATACACAAAAAAATGAAGCATATCCTTTTCTACAAAAGAAAATGTATCGAAACTGGAGTTTCATTGACTTAGATGTAGAAGGACTCACGCAGCTCACATCCTAGATTATTTTCAAAGGAGAAAATGTTGCCTCTGCCAAGAGCAAGATGAGTTGACAAAAACTTGGGCTTGGGAGTGGAAGAGTCCTGCAGGCCTATATTTATGGTGCTGGTAGTATCACTTTCCTAGGAAAAGTGGCTTACTACCCTGCTCAGAATGAAAGAGGAGACAAGAAATCATCTTCCACTTTGAGGAGAATGGGAAGTCACCCAGTGCCTTAAAACTCTAGATTTGAATTGGTGAGCCACATGGCTCAATTTTTCCTTTTCCAAAGATGTCTTCAAAAAGCCAAAGTTGATGATGATGACTGTCTTAGTCAATTAGGGCCACTATGACATAATACCAGAAACTGGGTAGCTTATAAACAACAGAAATTTATTTCTTAAAGCTCTGGAGGCTAGAAGTACCAGATGAGGGGGTTGGGTTCTGGCGAAGGCTCTTTTCCAGCTCTCAGACTTCTCATTCTTCCCCCACGTGGTAGCTCTCTGGGTAGCTAGATAACCCTCTGTGGTCTCATTTATAAGGACAATAATTCCATTCATAAGGGCCTCACCCTCATGAACTAATCACTCCTCAAAGCTCCCACCTCTTTAAAAAAAAAAAAAAAGATTTATTTATATATTTGAAAGAAAGAGAAAGAGAGAGAGAGAGCACACTCAGGGGGAGGAAAAGGGAGAGGGAGAGAGAATATCAAGCAGACTCCCTACTGAACATGGATCCTGATGCGGGGCTTGATCCCACACCCCAAGATCATAACCTGAGCCCAAATCAAGTAGGTTGCCTAACTGCATGAGCTACCCAGGTACCCCAAAACTCCCTCCTCTTAATACTATCACATTGGGCATTAGACCTTCAACATATGAGTTTTGAGGAAACACAAATATGCAGACCATAACTATGATGATGATGATGATGGTGGTGATAGCAACATCTATTATATCGCATGGTTTTATGGTTCTGGAACCATATTTATACAATTGCTTTGTTTATGCCTCACATGTCCTTTCCCAGACTATTATTATTAACCCTATTTAGGAGATGAAAAAAACTGATAGAGAGGTTTTGAGAACAATTCAAAGTTAGATAACTGGTGCTTGAGAAGTGGACCTACTAATTCCCCATGCCACACCCTGCACTCCCCATCTCTGCAGCATTCTTTGATAGTGTTACTTGCCATTCACTAATGGACTAGGGTTAATCTGGTTATAATCTAGGTATGAGGTCACTGGCAGAAGACACAGCTCTTCTCTCACCTTTATTTGCAAAACTGATATACTTTCACTGTTTAAAAAAGAAGGAGAAAGAGACTATATATAAAGTAAAAGTTTATATAAGAATATATAAAATTTATATATGTAAGAATACATAAAAAGTCAAAGTTTCCCAGTTCCCACATCTGAATTATCTGACTTCACTCCTGAGACATTAAGAAGGCCAGGAGAGAAGGGCAAAGAAGCCAGCCATTGAGACTGAGAAGCAGCAGCCAGTGAGGTGGGGGCAAAGCAGAAGAGTGAATGTTTCTGAAGGATCCAGTGTTGATCATGGGAAGAGCTCCTGGCCACTGTAAACAGTTTGGTGGTTTTGCCTGTTAGGTCTTTGTCTTTTACTTACAAATATATTGGTATCCATGTAAATATACCATATGTTACATATACTTGTTATTTTATGCACACACCATATTTGTTAAGATGTTTTGGGCTGCTAGTAAAACAAAGCCCAGACTCAATGACTCTTAAGCAGTCAAAAAATGTATTACTTCACATAACAAGAAGTCCCCAAGCTTAGTTTGCCCCATGTTAATTCAGCATCTCTATAGTGTCATTTAGGACTCAAATTGTTTCCACATTCACCCCTTCCTTCTGTATATGTGAGTTTTGTACTTGGCTTGTTCATTGCAGATCAGTGATGGTCACTGCAGTTCTAGCTATCATAAGCAGATATTAGACATTTAGTGGAAGAAGACAGTTTCTTCCTGTTTCTCTTTTTCAGAGGAAAAAAAAAAAAGGTCCTTTCTCAGAAGCTTCCTAGCAGATTTCTCAGGTTTTAATGACCTGGAGTAGGTCATTAGACCATTATTCAACCAATCACTAGTATTAGTGTGATTAGCCTGGCTTATTTAGGATGGAGGCAATACCAATGAAGAGAAGGCAAATAACTGTCTTCACTCACTGCTCCCTGCTTTTTAAATATAACAATATATAATTTTTCCCATGCCAGTACAGCATAATCTACCTTATGCTTTTCAGATGGTCAAACATTCCATAATATGGGTATACTGTAGTTCATTTAAGATTTCCCTTACTGATAGAAAGCTACAGTATTTCTATTTTTTTCTATTTTACTGTTACAACTTTAGAATAACTGTGGATATAAAACTATTACTTGCGAGACACATTCCTAAACTATAAATTCCTGGATTCCTTGGTTTATAGACTCATGATCTTAGAGTTCTCACGGGCAGGGTCAAAGGTCTGCAACTCTTAAACTATGATAGGTACTTCCCTTCTCTACCCTTAGAATTGATATATGCCCTTCAGAGTGGTGGTACCAATATGCATTTCTACCAAAGTGTAAGCAAGGGTTTTTTCCCACACTTCCACTAACTCTGGATATTTAATGACCTTTTGATTCTAGCCACATCATTTCTAAAGAATTATAAGTGATATTAAATTGCTTTTTTTTTTAATTCAGAGATGCAGATGCTACTAAGGATACTATCTACTTCAGAAAGAAAGAGGAAGAAACACTTACTTTTTTCTTCCACCTGCCCTTCTATCTCCCAAAAAAGACTCCCACTTACCAACCGACCAGAGAGTCATAGAAACATGGAACACTGACAAATGTAGTCCAGTGATGCATAGCAAATCAACAAAATGTGGCAGAAAGACAAACGACAAGCATGACTACTCTTTCTTCCATAAGGATGGTTGCTTTTCTCACTTAGGTGTCTGCTAAGGTGATATGCCTTGTTTGGCAGTCTTTTTTTTTCCCTCCTCTTTTCCCTTTTCCCTTTACAATAACTGATCCATTTTAAAATGTACTGATCATTTCAGACTTTATTATTTTTCTGTGCCAAGTGGCTGTGCCTTTACCATCTCAGCCAATCATTTTCAAGCTTTGCCTTGTAAGAGTTCTTTTTATATTAGGGAGGCTTCTGGACTTACAAGACAGAAGGATTCACTCAGAACAGTCAAAGGAAAGTGAAATGTATCATGAGGTTGAGCGTGACAATAAGGGCAAAAGAATCCCATGGAAATTTGAGAAGAGAAATTGCAAATAGTAAAGTTTGGCCCATGGAAATTAAACCCGGAAGGTCATTCAGCTCTAGAACCCTTTCAGCAGGATATTCTGGTTCATTATCCCAGAGCACAAATTTTACCATGATTCAATCACTGTCTCTCCCTCTTTCCGTGTATTTTTGTACTTTACTTATTACTGATCTTTACATCCTTTCTCAAAATTTACTCAGTTTGCTCATAATTTATCCTTCCTCCTAACTCTAGACTCGTGGTATTGATTTGCTTGTGCTTCTGTCAGCTTCTTTTCAGCTTCCACTCCCAGTATTTGCCACTTAATTACCTCAGTTTCTTGAGACTAGAATCTGATATGCCCCACTCGGGGAGAACACTTTTGTGCCAGGGCACTGCCTTGCATTGTATCAAATCCTTCCTTCAGTCCAATGAGCTTGTTTTAGAGGATGGGTGGTGTTTCATGGAACAGATAGAGGCCTAGGGCCATACCCTGAGTGGGAATGTGGGTGTGGTAGGTTTCCTAAGAAAGAGATGGTACGTAGAGCAAAGAAGACACTCCACTTTCTTGGGTAGCTCTTAATTTTGTTTGTTAATTTTCTTATCAACCTGATTGTAAGCTCCTTAATTATATTGACTATATTAAACAATCCTTTTGCATCCTTCACAATATTCATTCATTCACTCATTCACTCATCCATTCATGCATTCTTTGGTTTATTTGTTCATCTATTTAATCAACATTTTTGGTGAATTCCTATCATGTTTCAGGCATCAGGTAGGACCCAGAGATACAGGAGAGAAAGACTACATCTCCCCATCAGGACCTCTCTCATTGCCCTTGTAGCTTCCATTTTTTCAAAACCTTATTTCCTCTGAATCATGGTGCAAGGATAAATCTAAGAACCAGGAACTCAGAGGTCACAAGGTCTCATTTAAGTTCTCTTGTTGTTGTTGTTGTTGTTAAGATGTTATTTATTTATTTGAAAAAAGCCAAAGAGGGAGAGAGAGAGAGCACAAGTAGGGGGAGCAGCAGAGGGAGAAGGAGAAGCAGGCTGACAGCTGAGCAGGGAACCTCTTGTGGGTTTTAATCCTAGGACCCTGATATCATGACCTGAGCCAAAGGCAGATGCTTAACCAACCTAGCCAACCAGATGCCCCTCATTTAAGTTCTTTTATCAGAATTTTTTTGAAGGTCAACTACCTATCTTGCTTAAACTATGGTGGGGTTACATACCAATTAATCCGTTGTAAATTGAAAATATCCTAAGTAAAAAATGCATTTAATACACTGAACCTATTGAAAATTATAAGCTTAGCCTAGCCTACCTTAAATGTGCTAAGAACATTTACATGAGCTTACCAGTGGGCAAAATCACCTAACAGAAAGCCTATTTTATAAAAAATATTGAATATCTCATGTAATTTAATGAATACTATACTGAAATTGAAAAACAGAATAGTTGTGTGGGTAACAGAATGGTTGTAGGTATATCTGTTGTTCAACTCATAATCATTGCTGAATGGAATTTGCAGTCACTGCCCAGAATCAGGAGACAGAATTGTCCTGCATATCACTAGCTAAGGGAAAAGATCAAAATTCAAAATCCCAAGTATGGTTTCTATTTAGTGTGTATTGTTTTTGTACTTTACAAAGTCAAAAACTTGTAAATTGGACCATTGTTAAGTTGGGGACCATCTGTACACTCTTCCTGCAGTGGGGTCTCTCCACATGACATCAAATAAAGCTGCCGATGGCTTTCAGCTTTGTCTCAGAAATGTGCTTCGATTTGTTGTTAGCTTCCTGCTTGAGTCAGCTGTCCTGATTTTCATGTCACAAGTTTAGCATATTCTACCCTTTAAAAGGGAGATAAATACAGACAATGCCAAATCTACAGCAGCACCTCTCCACCCTCCAATTCTTATTTTTCTCATTATGATAACCAACCCAGAAATTCAGACACTTAACTATTGATTTGTAGGTCTCCATCTCCTTCAAAGCACATTCCATAAGTCACTAGCCTCTTTAAAAGAAAATTGCATTTTGAATAAATGCATCTGATCTCATGGTGAAATTTACTCCAAAATCTATATTTGTTCATAAAGTAAGTTTTCTCTCTTTCTTTTTAAAATTGATTTTACTTTTTTCTATTATTACAACTTTAAGTCAGGAAAAAAGAGATTTCCAAACACTGGAGAGGCATCAGTGGTGAGTCAGCGCGCTGCATTCTTCACCTTCCTGTTCCTATTCCAAATGCTGTTCTAGAGCCTTTGATGCAAGGTGAAGTGAGGCCTTGTTCATAGTTTGTTTTCCAGTTTGTCGATGTGTAATCACCTGAAGTAGTTATGTTATGGCTACAACAGGAAAATAGTTTGTAGTGTCTGAGCTATACACGTTCCCACAAGCGATCCCAGTGGTCATAAATCTCAATGCCATGTGGGGTTTGTTTATTCCCAAATATAGGGTATTTTATTTCAGTGAAATCATCCCTCTCTCTCTCTACTGCTAACAGCCCCGCTCCTAAAGGCATCTGGATACAGTTGAAGGACTTGCTGTCTGCTTTCCTGCCCTTTCTAGAAATAACTCAGCTCTAAATTGATCTAAAACTCATTTCCTTATAACGTTTGATGTAGAAGTCAACACTATTTTCAAATTGTATCTACACCAAATGATTTTTATTTACTTATTTATTTTGAGGCTCAGTGAACACTGAATGGATTGTATTAGGTTAAAAGCAATTGATTCCCTCTCAAGAAAGCTCTGCCAGTCTATGTTCAGGAGTGTGAAACAATGGTATTCATTGCTGCTTACCCAATAACCAAAAACTATTCTTCCTTATTTTTCTTCCTTCCCTTTCTTCTTTCCTCCTTTCCCTTCCTCCCTCCCTCCCTTCCTTCCTTCTCTCCTTCCTTCCTTCCTTCCATCCCTCCTCATACTTAATTTCATCTGCTTGCTATTGTCAAGGAAATATCAATTCCCTTTCTAACTCCTACATTCTAGTATGTTACATAATAAAATTCTCTGGGTGTGTGCTTTTTAAATTAATGCCACCACATAAGCAAACCCCAAAGGGATGTTCATACCCACACACTCAGATACACACATTCACACGCATGCCAGGAGCCTCTGTTGAAATATATTAATCCCTGAATTTAGGAAAATTGGAGCTTTGGGCTGTCTTGATTTTATCTTAGATATCTAAAGAGATTACAAACAATCTTCAAGTTAAAATGCCATTTTTATGTGGGTAAAGGTAGTATTAACATTGTTTCAAAGAAACAAGGCTCTATTTCTGTGTGAGTGGAGTTTTCCCATCATAACTCCACAGACCTGTTCTTAGAGGACCTTAAGTGGCATTGTGCCTATTTCTTTGTAAAATAATGAAATGTTTATATTACATGGTCCCATTGTAAGATCAGTCAGTCCCTGCCAATGGATTTATAAACATCGTCTGCAGGTGGTCCCTGTGTGTCACTTCCAGAAGACAAGCTTTCATTCTCAGGAAATAGGCCCCACTGAAGTCCCCACACAGTGCCCCAAACACCAGACTGAGCACAGTAACTGATGATGTTCTCATGCATCTTGGCCCTGAAATACCACATTTTAAAACCCTGTTCCACCAGAGCCTCTTGGGCATGCCTCTATGGGCAAAGAAGGATGGTAATTTTATATGGCATTTTGAAGAATGATAAACCCAGAACTTATCTCACAGGGAAGAGTTGGCCCAGACATTTAGACTTTGTCTCTTTCTTTTGTAACTTACCTCTCTTCCCATTTTTATCATGGCAACCTCTGCAAAGATGGGATACATTTTTCCTGCTCTCTTAAGTGGCACCTTTTTTGTCAGTTACTAAGATTTCTCAAACAGGAAAGGTATACGATGAAATATAATTTTATGGTTCCATGTCATATTTTCATTTTCTAGGAAACATTCAGTAGGTTTTTCCTTTTTGCTTAGATAATATTCAGGATAGGGTTTTGAATTTCTTGGAAGAACCACTGGACTATATATATTTATTTCTGGATATTTGCTTAAGGATAATTGCAAAGAAAACTGGGCCAAAGAAAATGTGAGTATTCTTTATGGAACAGTACCTGCACTTTTTATCCCCCTTGCTTTCATATTTGTTCACATGGTAGTGTGACTTCTAGGCAAGAGCTCTAGAAAGTTGGAGATCAGAAGATGTAGCTTCTAATGCTAACTCTGCCTTCAACCAGCCAGAGTGTCTTGCAGTAAACCCTAAGCCTCTCTGGGTCAGGGAACTCCTTTGTCAAAGAAGGGGGTTGGTCTAAATGGGCTATAGGTTTCTTTTAACTCTCCATAATCTATTATTCTTAACTTCATGCTTCATTATAATCCTTGTGACTCAGTATAGAGTTGGCATAAACCCAAGCATATGTTATTGGCTACGAGAAAATAAACATTTCTGGGTCTGTGAAATCATGGGCTTTTCTTTTGAACGTTTAGAGGTGTGTAGTCTATCTTAAGTATAGCACAAGAGAACCCACAGGCAGAAAGCTATTTCTTAAGAGGAGTGTTAAAAGACAAGGTATTATTCAGTAAAGAATAATCTGCTGAGGGCAAGGTGTTGTTTTTATTTCCCCCTGTAATTTATCTTTCAACAGGCCAACTGAAGAAACAATAAACTATGAGCTTGCAAATGTTTGGGCTTTGATTCTAGTGGGGTGTTTTTCAGGGCCCCTTTGAGTTGGAGATGTCATACAAGAATATTTGAGAATCTCACTGATATTTCTCAATCCCAGAACACAGCCTAATGTTGAGTCTATGAGAAACTAGATGAGCACTTGGCCTCTGGGGAAGAACGTTACTTTGGTTTTTGAAGATAACAGGCTGAAAAGTCAAACCAAATGAACAAGCCATCTAGACCAGCAAGGAACCCAAGAGGATTGACTTGGCTTAAAGCATGTTGTATGTTATTTTCTTTGGTCTACCTGTTTCAGTTGAGTCTTTATGTGCTCCTGGATCAAAAGTTACCTTTTAAATTACTCACTTAAGACCTCTGTGTTTCCTCTGCACTGAGAATTGTAAAAGACCGGATGCATTCACGCTTTGCATGGTGAGCTCTTCAGGAGTCTGTGGGATCCTGCTGAATGTCTGAGACCAAGACTTGCTTCCTATTGCCAGGCAGGTTATTTTGGACCTTCTCCAGACTTCTCAGTGCATTTCCAGAACATTTTGCAAGCGGTTGTGTGGGGGTCATTATAACACTGGTTGTTTGTGGCTTCTCTGTATAAACCTCCCATGTAAAAATTCCTGTTTGTCAAATATAAATGAAGAGGTAATTATTCACATTGCTAGAAGACTTTTCTTCCTTTAGGAGAGCATTTACACAGAAATGTCCCTTGTCCCTATTTCTTCCTGGTTCTGCCCTGATTCCTATCTTTTTTTTTTTAATTTTTTTATTTTAATAAACATATAATGTATTTTTATCCCCAGGGGTACAGGTCTGTGAATCGTCAGGTTTACACATTTCACAGCACTCATCATAGCCCATACCCTCCCCAATGTCCATTTCCCCACCACCCTCTCCCATCCCCCCTCCCCCCCGCAACCCTCAGTCTGTTTCTTGAGATTGAGTCTTTTATGGTTTGTCTCCCTCCCAATCCCATCTTTTCATTTTTGCTTTTCCTACCTCCCCCCAACCCCCCCCCACCTTGCATCTCCACTTGCTCATATCAAAGAGATCATATAATAGTTGTATTTCTCCGATTGACTTATTTCGCTAAGCATGATACCCTCTAGTTCCATCCACGTCGTCGCAAATGGCAAGATTTCATGTCTTTTGATGGCTGCATAGTATTCCATTGTGTATATATACCACATCTTCTTTATCCATTCATCTGTTGATGCACATCTAGGCTCTTTCCACAGTTTGGCTATTGTGGACATTGCTGCTATAAACATTCAGGTGCATGTGCCCCTTTGGAGCACCACGTTTGTATCTTTAGGATATATACCCAGGAGTGCAATTGCTGGGTCGTAGGGTAGCTCTATTTTCAGTTTTTTGAGGAACCTCCACACTGTTTTCCAGAATGGTTGCACCGGCTTGCATTCCCACCAGCAGTGTAGGAGGGTTCCCCTCTCTCCGCATCCTCGCCAGCATCTGTCATTTCTTGACTTGTTAATTTTAGCCATTCTGACTGGTGTGAGGTGGGATCTCATTGTGGTTTTGATTTGTATTTCCCTGATGCCGAGTGATGTGGAGCATTTTTTTATGTGTCTGTTGGCCATCTGGATGTCTTCTTTGCAGAAATGTCTGTCCATGTCCTCTGCCCATTTCTTGACTGGATTATTTGTTCTTTGGGTATTGAGTTTGATAAGCTCTTTATAGATTTTGGATACTAGCCCTTTATCTGATATGTCATTTGCAAATATCTTCTCCCATTCTGTCACTTGTCTTTTGGTTTTGTTAACTGTTTCCTTTGCTGTGCAAAAGCTTTTGATCTTGATGAAATCCCAATAGCTCATTTTTGCCCTTGCTTCTGTTGCCTTTGGCGATGTTCCTAGGAAGAAGTTGCTGCGGTTGAGGTCAAAGAGGTTGCTGCCTGCATTGTCCTCAAGGATTTTGATAGATTCCTTTCGCACATTGAGGTCCTTCATCCATTTTGAGTCTATTTTCGTGTGTGGTGTAAGGAAATAGTCCAATTTCATTTTTCTGCATGTGGCTGTCCAATTTTCCCAGCACCATTTGTTGAAGAGGCTGTCTTTTTTCCATTGGATATTCTTTCCTGCTTTGTCGAAGATTAGTTGACCATAGAGTTGAGGGTCTATTTCTGGGCTCTCTATTCTGTTCCATTGGTCTATATGTCTGTTTTTGTGCCAGGACCATACTGTCTTGATGATGACAGCTTCGTAGTAGAGATTGAAGTCTGGAATTGTGATGCCACCGACTTTGGCTTTCTTTTTCAATATTCCTTTGGCTATTCGAGGTCTTTTCTGGTTCCATATAAATTTTAGGATTATTTGTTCTATTTCTTTAAAAAAAATGGATGGGATTTTGATAGGGATTGCATTAAATGTGTAGATTGCTTTAGGTAGAATAGACATTTTCACAATATTTGTTCTTCCAATCCATGAGCATGGAATATTTTTCCATTTCTTTGTGTCTTCCTCAATTTCTTTCATGAGTACTTTATAGTTTTCTGAGTATAGATTCTTTGCCTCTTTGGTTAGATTTATGCCTAGGTATCTTATGGTTTTGGGTACGATTGTAAATGGGACTGACTCCTCAATTTCTCTTTCTTCTGTTTTGTTGTTAGTGTAAAGAAATGCGACTGATTTCTGTGCATTGACTTTATATCCTGACACTTTACTGAATTCCTGTATAAGTTCTAGCAGTTTTGGAGTGGAGCCTTTTGGGTTTTCCACATATAGTATCATATCATCTGCAAAGAGTGATAGTTTGACTTCTTCTTTGCCAATTTGGATGCCTTTAATTTCTTTTTGTTGTCTGATTGCTGAGGCTAAGACTTCTAGTACTATATTGAACAGCAGTGGTGATAACGGACATCCCTGCCGTGTTCCTGACCTTAGCGGAAAAGCTTTCAGTTTTTCTCCATTGAGAATGATATTTGCGGTGGGTTTTTCATAGATGGCTTTGATAATATTGAGGTATGTGCCTTCTATCCCTACACTTTGAAGAGTTTTAATCAGGAAGGGATGCTGCACTTTGTCAAACGCTTTTTCAGCATCTATTGAGAGTATCATATGGTTCTTACTCTTTCTTTTATTAATGTATTGTATCACATTGATGGATTTGCGGGTGTTGAACCAACCTTGCAGCCCTGGAATAAATCCCACTTGGTCGTGGTGAATAATCCTTTTAATGTACTGTTGGATCCTATTGGCCAGTATTTTGGTGAGAATTTTCGCATCTGTGTTCATCAAGGATATTGGTCTGTAATTCTCTTTTTTGGTGGGATCCTTGTCTGGTTTTGGGATCAAGGTGATGCTGGCCTCATAGAATGAGTTTGGAAGTTTTCCTTCCATTTCTATTTTTTGGAACAGTTTCAGGAGAATAGGAATTAATTCTTCTTTAAATGTTTGGTAAAATTCCCCTGGGAAGCCGTCTGGTCCTGGACTTTTGTTTGTTTGGAGATTTTTGATGACTGTTTCAATCTCCTTACTGCTTATGGGTCTGTTCAGGTTATCTATTTCTTCCTGGTTCAGTTGTGGTAGTTTATACGTCTCTAGAAATGTATCCATTTCTTCCAGATTGTCAAATTTGTTGGCGTAGAGTTGCTCGTAGTATGTTCTTATAATTGTTTGTATTTCTTTGGTGTTGGTTGTGATCTCTCCTCTTTCAATCATGATTTTATTTATTTGCGTCCTTTCTCTCTCTTTTTTTTTTTTTTTGATAAGTTTGGCCAGGGGTTTGTCAATCTTGTTAATTCTTTCAAAGAACCAGCTCCTAGTTTTGTTGATTTGTTCTATTGTTTTTTTAGTTTCTATTTCATTGATTTCTGCTCTGATCTTTATGATTTCTCTTCTCCTGCTGGGTTTAGGCTTTCTTTGTTGTTCTCTCTTCAGCTCCTTTAGGTATAGGGTTAGGTTGTGTATTTGAGACCTTTCTTGTTTCTTGAGAAAGGCTTGCACCGCTATATATTTTCCTCTCAGGACTGCCTTTGTTGTGTCCCACAGATTTTGAACCATTGTGTTTTCATTATCATTTGTTTCCATGAATTTTTTCAATTCTTCTTTAATTTCCTGGTTGACCCATTCATTTTTTAGAAGGATGCTGTTTAGTCTCCATGTATTTGCGTTCTTTCCAAATTTCCTCTTGTGATTGAGTTCGAGCTTCAGAGCATTGTGGTCTGAAAATATGCAGGGAATGATCTCAATCTTTTGGTACCGATTGAGACCTGATTTATGACCCAGGATGTGGTCTATTCTGGAGAATGTTCCATGTGCACTAGAGAAGAATGTATATTCTGTTGCTTTGGGATGGAATGTTCTGAATATATCTGTGATGTCCATCTGGTCCAGTGTGTCATTTAAGGCCTTTATTTCCTTGTTGATCTTTTGCTTAGATGATCTGTCCATTTCAGTGAGGGGAGTGTTAAAGTCCCCTGCTATTATTGTATTGCTGTCGATGTATTTCTTTGATTTTGTTATTAATTGGTTTATATAGTTGGCTGCTCCCATGTTAGGGGCATAGATATTTAAGATTGTTAGATCTTCTTGTTGGACAGACCCTTTGAGTATGATATAGTGTCCTTCCTCATCTATTATTATAGTCTTTGGCTTAAAATCTAATTGATCTGATAGAAGGATTGCCACCCCAGCTTTCTCCTGATGTCCATTAGCATGGTACATTGTTTTCCACCCCCTCACTTTAAATCTGGAGGTGTCTTCGGGTCTAAAATGAGTTTCTTGTAGGCAGCATATTGATGGGTTTTGTTTTTTTATCCATTCTGATACCCTGTGTCTTTTGATTGGGGCATTTAGCCCATTCACATTCAGGGTAACTATTGAGAGATATGAATTTATTGCCATTGTATTGCCTGTAAGGTGACTGTTACTGTATATTGTCTCTGTTTCTTTCTGATCTACTACTTTTAGGGTCTCTCTTTGCTTAGAGGACCCCTTTCAATATTTCCTGTAGAGCTGGTTTGGTGTTTGCAAATTCTTTCAGCTTTTGTTTGTCCTGGAAGCTCTTTATCTCTCCTTCTATTTTCAATGATAGCCTAGCTGGATATAGTATTCTTGGCTGCATGTTTTTCTCGTTTAGTGCTCTGAATATATCATGCCAGTTCTTTCTGGCCTGCCAGGTCTCTGTGGATAGGTCCGCTGCCAATCTAATGTTTTTACCCTTGTATGTTACAGACTTCTTTTCCCGGGCTGCTTTCAGGATTTTTCTCTTTGTCGCTAAGACTTGTAAATTTTACTATCAGGTGACGAGGTGTGGACCTATTTTTATTGATTTTGAGGGGCGTTCTTAGCATCTCCTGGATTTTGATGTTTGTTCCCTTTGCCATATTAGGGAAATTCTCTCCAATAATTGTCTCCAATATACCTTCTGCTCCCCTCTCTCTTTCTTCTTCTTCTGGAATCCCAATTATTCTAATGTTGTGTCGGCTTATGGTGTCACTTATCTCTCGAATCCTCTCCTCGTGTTCCAGTAGTTGTTTGTCTCTCTTTTGCTCAGCTTCTTTATTCTCTGTCATTTGGTCTTCTATGTCACTAATTCTTTCTTCTGCCTCATTTATCCTGGCAGTGAGAGCTTCCATTTTTGATTGCACCTCATGAATAGCTTTTTTGATTTCAACTTGGTTAGATTTTAGTTCTTTTATTTCTCCAGAAAGGGCTTTTATCTCTCCGGAGAGGGTTTCTCTAATATCTTCTATGCCTTTTTCGAGCCCGGCTAGAACCTTGAGAATTGTCATTCTGAACTCTAGATCTGTCATGTTACCAATGTCCGTATTGATTCGGTCTCCAGCCTTCGGTACGGCCTCTTGTTCTTTTTTTTTGAGGTGAGTTTTTCCGCCTTGTCATTTTGTCCAGATAAGATTTGCTTTCTCCTGCTGTGGAATTCCGCTGTTCTTGGTGAGTGAAGTTAGTTTTGGATGGGTTTCTTGTTGATCTTCTTTGGGAGGGGCCTGTTGTAGTGATTCTCAAGTGTCTTTGCCGCAGGCGGAATTGCACCGCCCTTGCCAGGGGCCGGGCTAAGTAATCCGCTTGGGTTTGCTTTCAGGAGCTTTTGTTCCCTGAGCGCTTTCCGTAGAGTAGAGTTCCGGAGGACGGGAATGAAGATGGCGGCCTCCCAATCTCTCGGCCCGGAGGAGCCGAGAGCTTGGGGTTCCGCTCCTCAGTGCGCTCTCAGAGCAAAGCGCCCAACAGCCCCGCCTCCCTGGCTTGCGGTCGCGCCTCGAGGAAAGCAGTCAATTGCTGGAGCTGGAGAAAAGCGCCCGGTCGCTTTCATCTCCGTGGCCTCCGGCCACGCTCCGAGCCCACCCAGCCTGCGACCGGCACAAGGTAACCCCGGGCTTAGAGCTCACTCCTCGGCTTTGTCACTGTAGCCGGCTTCCCTGCTCTAATACCTGCGAGCTCTGCGGCACTCAGACACCCCCAGTCCTTCTGTGACCCCGCGGGTCCTGGGGTTATGCTGACCCCTCCTGGGTTTCCCCCCAGTTTAGCCTCTGGAGCGATGTCTCCCAGTGGAGTCGACTTTTAAAAGTCCCGATTTTGTGCTCCGTCGCTCCGCCGCTTGCCGGGTGCTGGCCCCTCCCCCCGGGGTCTATCTTCCCATCGCTTTGGATTCACTTCTCCGCAGGTCCTACCTTTCAGAAAGTGATCGATTTTCTGATTCTGGAATTGTTGCTCTTCTTCTCTTTGATTTCCCGTTGGATTTGTAGGTGTTCACAATGGTTAGATAAGCTATCTAGCTGATCTCCTGCTACCCGATGTCGTCTCAGCCTGCTACTTCTCCGCCATCTTGACTCCTCCCCCTCTGATTCCTATCTTGATGAGCTCTGGCCATTACCTGGTTTCCAGAGGAGCAAGGAGGCTGTCAATTTTGTTTTTATTTGGTGGCTGCCTCTTCAGTCTTGCTGGCTGGAAGACAGAGAATCTGCCTCTGTCCCAGGGAGCTAAGAATGTGGTATAAGGGAAGTCATACTTTTTACTTGAGTTTTCCAGAAGAGGAAGATTTGAGGCCAAAAGAAAAAAGGGCATTCCCTGGAGGCAGATGGCATAGTGGAAAGAGCCTCAGGTTGGATATGGCTGGATCTGGAAATGAATCTAATTCTAGTTCTGTCACTGATTCTTGGTTTGACCTTACTCCAGTGAGATCATCTCTTTGGGCCTTCAGTTTCTTCATCTCTGAAGTGAGTAGCATTTACTAAATGATCTCTAAACTTACCCCAGCACAAGTATATTGTGCTTCCTTAGCCTACGAGAGATGGATTTGATATGTGCAAGGCAAGGTTGAAACTGCCATTTGAAACAGATATCTTCAGGCCATTGCCATTTGGAGATTTGGTAGAAGGGAAGACAGATGGCTCTGGAAATAGAAAGTCAACTAAAGGTGAACTCTATTTGACTTATTAAGCTTCTTAAACACCCACTTCCTCCCTTGTGAGGTCTGGGAGGGCAGGAACTTAGCCTGGTTCATTCACTGCTATATCCATGCCAACCAGTATTGGGCCTGTTATGCAGGATACCTTCAATAAATAATTATTAAATGGAGAAATTACTGAGCTTACAGTGTTCATTCTTTGAGATCTAGACTCTATTTCCTGTATTCCAGAGCCCTGCCTGCCCAATCTGATCATGCGTCCAGGTGATCAACTGTGTACCTTCTATCTCATAGGTGCTGACCATGGTTGCCACCCTCTCAGTGTTCCATAATCATTACCACTTCCATGATTTTGCTGATTTTGTTGCATCTGCCTAAAAACCATACTATCGCTTAGTAATGCAATTCTTCAAGACCACTCTGAGTTCCTCTTCCTCAGTGAAGCCCTCCTTTGTTGCTAGACCCTGGCTGAATACCCAGGTTAACTCTGCTTAATTCTTGTCTCCAGCCAAAGTGGACTCATTAGCATCCTCTTGCATGCCTTGTAATGCCAAAGTTTTCAGTCAGGGTCTGTGTATAAAACAGAAGTAATAGAAAAGGTGGGTGGCAGCTTAACACTTGAGAGTTGGACAGCATGGTTTGCATTCCTTTCTACCCATGTCACCTGGAGGAACCATTCAGTCTCTCTGTGCCTTGACATCTTCACATGTAAATGGGACTAAAGCAGTGCATGTTTGGAGCATTGTTGTGAAGATCAAATGAGGTGTTTCTGAGAAGCATTTATGAGCCTGCCCTCAGTAACAATCCATGAAATTGTGCATCATTGCCAAGGCTCAGGTGATAACTATGAAATTTGATTATATCCTTATTCACAGCATCAGGTCATCACCTCAAGCAGTTTTTATAAAAATAGCATCTAATCAGGCAAGAATGTGTCATCTTATCACCTTAGAAAGATAGGATCATCAGGTTTTAGGTCTGTAGATTTCTCAGTGAGGTAGAAGGAAGGAAGAAAGAAGAGAGGAGAAAACAAACTGAATGCTACTTCCCTTCAGGAAATATTTCCTTTTTTTTTTCTCTTTAGTGTTCTGAAAAAGGCATTCCATGAAGTTTTGTAAACTAAAATGTCATAAAAATCCCATATTTTCCACAAATTGTTGAAAACTTAAAAATTTAGAAGGGGATTCGCTATTTTAGCATTAGACACAGAGCTCTGGTGTCAGTACTTTAGTGTATTGAGATATATAGAACCAGGGTGGATTTCCTAGGTTGCCATGATGAGGAAATAGAAAAACACCTGGTGGCCTTATTGGTCCTTCTCCTTTCTCTCAAAAGATGCTTAATTTCTTCTTGCTCCATCACAGTTGTGTTATAGGTTTGCTAAGATTTGGAGGAACAGAGAGATTTACAAGCAGACAATAGTCAGACTTCAGGGAACAATTTACAGAGTGCTCCTTACAGTACTCATGACCCTACAGATATTAGAAGTATTGGATTCCTAGAAAAAGTATCTGGACATGCAGCTCTCCTTTTCTCTTCAAAATCAGTGCCAGAAAAGGGTGATTAGAATATATCAAAGTCTGCCTCACTTTATTTTAAAAAGTTTTCTGTTTCCTCTTAATGTTCTTTTTCAACTTCGCAATCCATAGAGAAGAAATAAATGAGAATGGAAATATCTCTCTTGTGTTCTCCTTGTTCTCTGTTTACCAAAGAATCTGGACTTGAAGTCTTGACTTATAGGGAGAAGCCCACCTCCTCAGTTCTGTAGTTATTGTTCTCTTCTGACATATCTACCCAGGTACAGTTTCAGAGTGATTTCCAACCCCACACAGTGAGATCCTCCAAGGAGCAGAACTGGTTTGATTTTTAAGATTGCTAAACATATTCAGTCATCAAGTTATTTCCCCAATCAATACTACTGCTACTTTACAACAGGCTGCTGCTAAAACCTTTTTAACATCAAGTCCTTTAATACATCAGCAGAGAAAGAGAGAGAGAGAGAGAGGTGGAGAAAAATAAAAGCAAAGCATGATGCCAATAGACTGAGGGAGGGCATTGGTTGGTTAGTTGGTTGGTTGGTTTTAAATATCTCCTGTATTTGATAACAATCATTGTTCTTTAAGTGAGGGGTAAATTGCTTCTTGTCTCTGACATGCTTAGTGGCTCTCTAAGTAAACTATTTGAGGATCACTCTGCAGTAGCAAGTAATAACATGTCTGAGAAACTGCAGGTTAGCCCGGCTGGTACTGTTCTTAACAGTATTTGCTAAGTTCCATCCATTAGAATGTTTTTAAACAATAGAGAGACATGTCACTATGATTCAACAACGATAATCCTGAGTTTACAGGATTTCTTCTGTGTGTGTGGAACTGGTTTTTAACTTCACTATTACTGACCCTCAGATCAGAGGTGAAGTAAAAAGAACTGAGTAGAAAAGTCCCCCTCCTCCTTATTGCCTGCCCCCTTGCCTTAGCTCCCTAAGCTCCCACTCTGCACTAACCCCAGCCTTCTGATGGAATTTGGCAGCAGCTAACAATCTCTATGTTATTTCTTAGCTCCTCCACAGACCCTGTATTTATCTTACTTGCCTTGCTCAGTTAGGGCTCTGCCAAGCCCTCCACTACTATGGAGTTGATACAACTGAAACTTATTTTAGTGGCCAATGTATTTTTCTCTTCAGCTCGGACTCCATAGGAGACAACTATTTGAATGACGGTATACTAGCAGGAGGAGGGCACTACCTTGTCTATCTACTAATATCAATGAAAATACATATTTTTTCTCCTTTCTGTACATAGCTGTATACATGCTCAATACTCATTTACTACAAATGTAACATTTCAAAAGAGATGATTTATGTACATCAAATCTATTTAAATGAATTATGTTAATAAATTGTAATTCTTGAAAGTAGCAATCAATTTCAAAAGCAACATGTCTTAATTGTTCAGTTGAACGTGTAAATGCTATTTTTACAAAACAAAAAATCACTTAGAAAATAGTTAAAATTTTGATCCATTATTAGAGCCTTGTTTGCATTAATTAGGAATTTCACAAGTATTGTTAAAAAACAGAAGGTATTTTAGAAGGGCACATATTACATGGAGCACTGGGTATTATATGCAAACAACGAATCGTAGAACACTACATCAAAAACTAATGATGTGTTGTATGATGAGAAACATAACATAGAAAAAATTAATTAATTAACCAATTAACATTTAGAGCAACTTTTGCTTTATGATTCTCTATCGTATCTATCTAATATTTCAAACAAAAAAGAATTGGTAAGAGTCATCTGGCTGGCTCAGTTGGTGGAAGGTGTGACTCTTGATCTCAGCTTCATGAGTTTGAGCCCCACATTGGGCACAGAGATTACTTTAAAAAAAAAAAAAATTGGCAAATAATTATAAGCTCAGGAGTTGTGCTGAATAAAAGTGGAAAAGTATTGAGTGATTTTAAAGATATTTTAAATAAGTGATAGTGTAAATTAATAATTATATATAATATAATATATAAATATAATATATATAATAAATATAATATAAATATTATAATATTTAATAAATTTTTAGGTTTAAATATCAGGAGGACTTTAATGGAACTACTTTGAGAATTACCAATATACTCTCTGTACTTAAAAATTCTCTTTATGATTAGCTTATTTGGGGGGCTGGGGTTAAAGAGATAAGCTCTCAGTCTATACTTGAAAATTTTTATACAGAATGATGTTATCATTTTTCCCCTTAAAAAAGTAGAAGCTCTCTCCTGCTATGTTTAGGTGACACAGTGACTCTAAGTATATAGTGGATGATTCAGTAATGATATTTTGCTGACCAGCACAACCTGCAAAAAAAATGTTTTGCCCGTGATTTCTACTTCTAGCTGAATAGTTGCCTTCTAATGATTAGACTCTTTATTCTTCTGACTGGGTCTTATCCAGAAGCACTATGACCCACAGCAAGGTCAGGCCTTCACTTCTGACACAGTGTGCTGGCAGGAATGGGCAAGGACCTGGGCTGAGAGTGGAGTGGGAGACAGACAGCTTGCCGCTGAGGCTGGTGTTGCATCTGCCTTCCCAGAGTGAAGCCTGACTTGTGAGTCTGACTTGTCAGCCTGGCCTCAGGACAGGAAAGATGGGAAACTCATAGCTGAGTCAAGAGCCACTACCAGGCATCTGCTGTCAGCCACACTCATCCCCAAGGGAAGCATGCTACTAGGCCAGAGGTATGAATAAACATGAAGTCGTAGGATCTGATATCCCTCAAAACCACCAAATTCAACAGACCTTTTCTTGCATTGTCAAACATGTTTTGTGGGCCAGGGAGATCTGAACAGGACCACCTGTAAATCATGCAGGCTGATCCAGAATTCAACTCTGTTTTTCCATTCTACTCAGAGAGGGCTTTATTGTTAGAGGTTTATAAAAATATTTGGGAAGGGAGCACCTGGGTGGCTCAGTCGGTTAGTGTCTGTCTGCGACTCAGGTCATGATCTTGGGGTCCTGGGATCGAGCGCCGCATCATGCTCCCTGCTCAGCGGGGTGTCTGCTTCTCCCTCCCTTTACCTCTGCCTCTTCCCCCCACTCATGCTCTATCTTTCTCTCTTTCTCAAATAAATACATAAAATCTTTAAAAAAATATTTAGGAAGATTCACTTTCACTGTGACAAATTCTCTTCCCCCAAAGCAACTATTGTCCTGGAAAAAAAAAACTGTCAAAACAATCATTTTAGTACTCTGGATTGACTGAGTCTCCCTCCACTGGTGGGGCCAGCACTGCTGGAAGGGGTTTCTTTGATTCTGAGTATTGTCAGTGAGAGTGTTAGTCTCAAGGACAAGTAAGGCAAGCAATGGGTAATGGACTAGCTGTATATTTAATGCAGGATTCCAAGAAATAAAACAGACATAGTGGGTTTAATGATCTCTGCACACATCTGTGTTTGACCAGAGCCATCTAAAATCCCCTGTACATCCCTAGTCTGAGTGCACACACATAGGAGAAACAAGAGGGACCTGCAGAAAATAAAAGCTGGAGCAGTCTTGGAAATAGTCTGAACTTTGAATGTGTTCCCCAACCCACATGCCTATTCATCATCAGAGAGTGAAAGTCATACTTGTTGTGGTCAATCATCATAAATATTGATCAATCTTCCTCTGATCACTAAGTTGTGCAGACATATGGGTAACTCCTAGGAAGCAAGCTTAAAATATATAAACAGAAAGAAGGAAGGAAGGAGGGAAGGAAGGAAGGAAAGAAGGGAGGAAGGTCAGTCAACAGAAGGAAAGAAGAAGGATGTGTGGATAGAAGGAAGGAAGGAAGGAAGGAAGGAAAGAAGGAAGAAAGGAAGGAAGCAGTCAGTCAGTCAGCAAAGACATCATTGACTATACAATGAGAGTGGCATAGTCTCACTGTTACTAAACAAATAAATGAAGAATAATAACAATTATTCCCTTGGGAAAAATGAGAATCCTGAATTCCTACAATACATTACACAAAATATCCACTAATCAGTAAGAAAATTACAAGATATACAAAGTAACAAGAAATTGTGACTTTGCTCAGGAAGGAAACAAGTCCCTGACTCAGAAGGAGACATCTGAATTGATGCACTGAAGAACCTCAAAATCCTAGATTCTCCTGAGCCATCTAGGTCTTCAGGCTTTTCCCTGTTAAAGGCTAGTGCGTTCTCACTTGCTTGAAGACAATACAGAGGCCTATGCCTTGCAATACAACATATATCCTTCTCAGGGTTATCTCTCTTCCGGGTGACCAGACCAACAATTAAGGTCAGATCACAGTACATTCTAACTATGGAAGTTCTAGCTTGTCCAAGGAGAAAAGGGACTAGACAGTGAAGGAACTAGATGACCTTGCCACGCCATGGATGCTGGGAGAAAAGTGTCCACAAGCTACCACAATAACCGACAAAATTTGTACAAAGCAATGGCTCACACTTAGTGAAGTAGATGTGCCAGATTGGCTCGGCAGATGGTAGAGAAAGGGATACAAAAATCATAGAATTGGGCCTTCATGTATGAAGTTGAAAATGTACCAGCCATGTATAAAAGAGACTTCATTTAGCATCACTGAGAAGTGGTGACTATCCTCTACCACCGAGAGCTAAGAGTGTCTACAAGGATAGTTACAGAACAGGGGTTCCTGATAGCAATAGGGATGACAGGACACTGAAATAATAAAGGCAAACTGGTGGCACTTACCTGTCAGGAGCAAGGTAGACACAGTTACTAGAACAAGTAACATGTCAGAGTAGCTTCCAAGGAGTCCTGAATACAATGTTCTTAGGGCAAGATAGATAAGCATCCAATAAAGGTACTTCTTAACTTCTATAACCAAGTCATGATCTCTTTCCCAGTTTCTGGAACTGGGAAAATTTTTATACTTGGAATCTATTGACTGAAGGAGAAGCTGGGTGTCTACCAGGAAGCATATGGCAATTCCAAACCATGTGTCCAAACAATTAGTGATTCCCCCAGTCTTTCCCCAAATGAACCTATGACCATTTACTTGGCTCATCACTACTGGAGAATGGAGAATACTCAAGCATTCTGAGGAGTGTTGGGCACAGCGTTTGAGCTGTTATTGATATCCGAGACCTAAAATATCATAATGGCTCTAATTTTAGAGTGAGAGTCCCATGAAAACCCAAGCATAAATGAAGTCTTGGTCTAATTCACAGTGAGTTCACTGCATCCAGGGACTATTAATGTCACTTCTTAGGTTCCTAAATGTATAATCAGGGTAGGCATATTGGCATAAACCACACATTACTCCTTTTGCTTGTGTTCTGAGATCTCGTGGAAGACCACTGGAAGCCTCTGAAACTGCCCCCCAACCTATTTAAGAAAATAAACAACAAATAATATTGCCTCCCCAAGAACTGAGACTAGTGCTACCTATAAAGCCTTGAAGGATACACAGGTGGTGCTTCCCATCATATCCCCACTTAATCCACATATTTGGCATCCAACAAAAGCTAGTTAGGTCTTTCCAAGAAGGGAACAAAATTAGACTCAAAGACTTTTAGAGCTTAGAGGGACAAAGAGATCTTCAGAGTCCATTTCATTTTACTGATGAAGAAATTGAGACCAGAGAGGAGCAAAGCATACCCAAAGTCACTCAGCAAGCTGCTGGCAGGACCAGCTCAAGAGTCCCTGTCCCTGACTCACTACAGTCACAATAGGAGTCTCAGTTCTATTCCTGGCATGTTACTCACTTCTGGTCTTCAACTAAAATGAGGATCTCATACTGGTTTACCAAGAAAGGAAGGAGGCTACACTTTCATACTCTCATTCGGTGTAATGTTACCTCAATTGAGCTTCCCAACAAACCTGCAAGGTATAAATTATCATTGTTTATAGAGCAGGGATTTCCTACTCCAGTACCATTGACATTTGGGGCCTGCCTATGCATTGCAGGGTGTTGAGCAGTATCCCTGTTCTCTATCCAATAGATGTCAATAGCATCCTTCTTCATGACCACCCATATCTCCTGACATTGCCAAATGTCCCCAGCAGTGGGGTGGGGGAACACAACTACTCTGGTTGAGAACCACTATTATAGTGGAAATAGAGTCTTCTAGACAAGCTCCACTGTCAGTAAGTGGTAGTACAGGATTTGAACTTGGGTTGTTATAACCCGGAGTCCACACTCAGAAGTGGCGAAAAAAGAACAGAAGGGTTTGGCAGATGAGGCTAATCAGGAGACTGAGCTGTAGAGACAACCAGTGAGGTTTTCAGCCACTCCACCCCAGGACATCAGAAATCAAGTATAGTGTAGTTTGGTTTCATGTAAGTGTGAGAGAGGCAGGATATGTCATAGGCTGTACTGGATGTGGTTATTAACTGCTTAGTATCTCCTCCTTCTCTCCCTTCCACATTATGAGTTATGAGCAAAGTTGAGTCTACCCAAGGATCATCATAAAAGAGGGACAATTAGACATTTTGTGGTTCCCAGTACAAGTAAACATACAACATCACCTACAAAGGATTCTTACCAAAGATGCTGAAACTGAATTTGATCAACCTCTAGATATAATTACCAAATAGAGAAAATAAAAGGGATAGAAGAACACAGGGGTACAATCAACAAAATTCAGACCGGACCTGTTTTCTTCTTCAACAAGAAAATCTGGGGAAAAGAAAGAAATGTCCAATGAATCAAGTGACCTATTAACCAATCACAAAGTATAGGCCTTGTTTGGATTCTCAAACACTTTTTTTTTTTTTAACACAAATTCATGATACAGTTGGGGAAATGTGAAAACTGATTGAACACTTCTTGACATTGAAGAAATTCAAATTTTTTTGTGTGGTGATAGTGTTGTGGTTATTTTAAAAAGGGGAGTCTAGGCCTGTTGATGATACATATTTTTTTTTAAAATAAGGTGATCACTGGAATTTGCTCCAAAATAATCCAAGAACATAAGGAAAATACAGGAATACAGAAAAATAAAATTAGCTATGAATCATTTGTTAAAGGTAGGTGATAGCAAGGAGGGATTTAGTTTACAATTCTCTCTACTTTTGTTTATGTTTGAAACTTTCCATAATAGAAATTTTTAAAAGAAATGAGGTAGAATGACTCATGTATAAGCAAAAGAGTAGGTGGACTCCCTTTCTTTTCGGTTATTGGCTCCAATCTACTGAATCTACCCACCAGGTCAGGGAGCAGACTGTGCCTAGTGCATTGTTCTATGGTTCTGAGGGGCCAACTTTGCTGCCTTCCTGGAAAACAGTGAGAAATGGGGAGGACTGGTGAGCATCCCTCTTTGAAGAACAGTGCTCAGAGTAGCGTGGATAAGCCCAAGTACTTAGTGTGAAGAAACAAAATAATGGAGGGGCTGAAAGGAGACCAGCTTTCTGTCCCTTCAGGATCCCTGCTCAACAGAAGATTCAGGGCAGGTTACACATTACCTATCCTCCCTTCACTAAGTGCTCACAAGGAGAAAATAGTACTTGCCATGATTCACTCGCAAGTTTGTGTTGATGATAAAATGAGAAACAGGTGTGATTTGTAAATCAGAAATCATGATACAGAGGGAATACACTGCTATTAAGATTATGCAACATAGATCTTAGGGTTGTGAGTTCAAGATCTGTGTTGGGCTCCATGCTGGACATGGAGCCTACTTATAACAAAACAAAACAAAAACACATTATGCAACATAAATGATAATCATCAATACCCAGTGGGGCTGATGTTGATTCACACTGGGCTGGCCAGACTTTGCTCCTCACTCTCACATCCTCCTGCCTATGCACTTTTTAAGGGTTGTATGACAGCAACATCTCAAGGACCAAACAGGCAGGGAGGAGTGTATATGGCAGGAGGGACTGGTTAGAAGCACAGCCCTGGGATGGGGCAGAGTATGGAACCAGGTCCACCTCACAACCATGTACCCTTGGGCATGTCATTCGAACTCTGAGATCAAGAGTGCTTAATGGAGCAGTGGGACTAAAAACAACAACCCGGGAGGCAGGCATTATTCAGCTGTTGAGGCTACTCCCAACCACTGAGTGCCTTCTGTATGCCAGGCACTATCTTGGGCACTGAGAATATGACAGTGAACAAGTAGAAAAGGACCTTTGTCCAGAACTTAGAGTTGAGAGGAGATAGACAATAAATAAAATTACTAAGCAAAATATATAGTGCACTGTATGGAGAAGAAACTCTTAAAAGAAAAAAAAAAAAAGCTGTGAATGGGGAAATATAATCTGTACCTGTGTTCTAGGGTGCACCAGATGTGAGTTTGGATAGAGATTTTACATACTGTAATCTGAATAGTTAACGTTTAAGTTAAACTCTCAAGGAAAGGAGGAAAGGAAGGAGGGAAACAATGGAAAGGGGGAAAGAATTGGTAAGGGCAACCTCAGGCTTAAAGTGCCAAGGTCCAGAGTGGGCCAGGCCTGGCATGTTAAGGGGTCAGTGTGGATAAAGGAGAAATGGACATGGGTAGGGAAGAGGTCAGAGAAGAAGCTGAGACTATATAATGTATATATATTCATATATATGTACACACACATTATATATATAATATATAAATATATACATTTACTATATGTGATATATACATATATAAAATATATACATATACATATATAATATATACATATACATATATATAATATAAAATCATGCAAAATGCCTACCAGACAACCAGCACATAGTATGAACTCAAGAACATGTGACTATCACTGCAATTTAAAAATGTAAGCTACATGAAGTCAAAATTTGGAAGTGAGAGAAAAAAATGAAGAAAGGGATCCTTCTCTGAGGTCAACAGACCGGCCATCTCTTTCCCCAGGGCCACTAAGCCTCCCTGGGGAGGGATGTTTCAGACCATCAGTAACCACCTACTGACCACTGAGGCTCTGCCTGTCACCAAGGGCTCCTTTCCCCACCCCTTCAGGAGAATGAAACATGGAGGGCAGAGGCCAACAAACCTCCAGTCCTTGAACACCACCTACCTGGTCTTGACAAGTTGGCGATAAAGCAAGTGAAGAGTATTTTTAGAGAACAGGTGAGGGATGGATGTTTCCAAGCTTCCCTTAACTTTTCCCTGCTTTATGTCTATTCATAGAGAACAGTATCACACAGTCATACACTGTGTGGAAACTGTGCTTTTCTAGAAGATCAATTTCGGTAGAACAGAAACAAGTTTCATTCAGATGTTAGTGAAATGTTGCTGGCCATTCAGGCTCTCTACAGTTGATGCTTTATTTTTTTTTTAATATCTTATTTATTTTATTTTAGTTTTTCAGAGAGGGTGGGGGTGGGCAAGGGACAGAGAGGAAAGAAAGAGAGAATCCCAAGCAGGCTCCCCACTGAGCACTAAGCCTAATGCAGGGCTTGATCTTAAGACCCTGAGATCATGACCTGACCCAAAATTGAGTCAGACCCTTACCGACTAAACTACCCAGGCAACCCACAGTTGATGCTTTTAATGTCCTTGTTTATACTATTGTTGCAGGCATGTCATATGGTGATTCTGAGAAGGCAGAGCCTTTACCCTTCTTTTTATATTCAAACAGTGCTTTTTGGTAAGGAGGCTCCCCAGTATTTTCATTTGACACCTGGGAAAGTTCCTTAGGGGCCTCCATGAGACACTTCAAGGTCAGCTTCTGGCTGTGTTCTTTACTGTGTTAACTAGTGCTATGTGAATTCAAAGAGGTACTGCTATATAATTGCCTGTTTAGGAAACAATCCTTGAGACCGTTCTAAGCAGGATGCCTAAGAGGATGGTCCACAGAACCACTCTGCCTGGGCTGCCCTCAAGAGCTCTGTCTTCCAATGGACAGCCAGCACCCATCTATGTCACTCCCCTGCAAGAAGAGTACAAATTATCTTCTGTTTTTCAGGACTTGAAGACGTCAAAAGTTGTGATGAATCCCGTGTTAGAGTGCCTTGGGCAGCTGGGGATAGAGAGGATCTCTTAGATTCACATTCCTACTATCTCATGTCCATGGATAGTACGATGAGGAGGAAAAGCCATCAATAAATTATATGTATGTCCCTACTCAAACACTGCAGTATTGACTTTCTATCTTTAGAGAGTTATTCCTGTGATGAAAGCAGCTTTTTCCTACTATTGACATATCTTCTTTTAAAATGCAACATTCCGGAGAGAGTCAAGATGGCGGAGAAGTAGCAGGCTGAGACGACATCGGGTAGCAGGAGATCAGCTAGATAGCTTATCTAACCATTGTGAACACCTACAAATCCAATGGGAAATCGAAGAGAAGAAGAGCAACAATCCCAGAAACAGAAAATCGATCACTTTCTGAAAGGTAGGACCTGCGGAGAAGTGAATCCAAAGCGACGGGAAGATAGACCCTGGGGGGAGGGGCCGGCACCCGGCAAGCGGCGGAGCGACGGAGCACAAAATCGGGACTTTTAAAAGTCGGCTCCACTGGGAGACATCGCTCCAGAGGCTAAACTGGGGGGAAACCCAGGCGGGGTCAGCATAACCCCAGGACCCGCGGGGTCACAGAAGGACTGGGGGTGTCTGAGTGCCACAGAGCTCGCAGGTATTAGAGCGGGGAAGCCGGCTACAGCGACAAAGCCGAGGAGTGAGCTCTAAGCCCAGGGTTACCTTGTGCCGGTCGCAGGCTGGGTGGGCTAGGAGCGCGGCCGGAGGCCACGGAGACAAAAGCGACCCAGCGCTTTTCTCCAGCTCCAACAATTGACTGCTTTCCTCGAGGCGCGACCACAAGCCAGGGAGGCGGGGCTGTTGGGCGCTTTGCTCTGAGAGCGCACTGAGGAGCGGAACCCCAAGCTCTCGGCTCCTCCGGGCCGAGAGATTGGGAGGCCGCCATCTTCATTCCCATCCTCCGGAACTCTACGGAAAGCACTCAGGGAACAAAAGCTCCTGAAAGCAAACCCGAGCGGATTCCTTAGCCCGGCCCCTGGCAAGGGCGGTGCAATTCCGCCTGCGGCAAGGACACTTGAGAATCACTACAATAGGCCCCTCCCCCAGAAGATCAACAAGAAACCCATCCAAAACTAACTTCACTCACCAAGAACAGCGGAATTCCACAGCAGGAGAAAGCAAATCCTACCTGGACAAAATGACAAGGCGGAAAAACTCACCTCAAAAAAAAGAACAAGAGGCTGTACCGAAGGCTGGAGACCTAATCAATACAGACATAGGTAGCATGACAGATCTAGAGTTCAGAATGACAATTCTCAAGGTTCTAGCCGGGCTCGAAAAAGGCATAGAAGATATTAGAGAAACCCTCTCCGGAGAGATAAAAGTCCTTTCTGGAGAAATAAAAGAACTAAAATCTAACCAAGTTGAAATCAAAAAAGCTATTCATGAGGTGCAATCAAAAATGGAAGCTCTCACTGCCAGGATAAATGAGGCAGAAGAAAGAATTAGTGACATAGAAGACCAAATGACAGAGAATAAAGAAGCTGAGCAAAAGAGAGACAAACAACTACTGGAACACGAGGAGAGGATTCGAGAGATAAGTGACACCATAAGACGACACAACATTAGAAAAATTGGGATTCCAGAAGAAGAAGAAAGAGAGAGGGGAGCAGAAGGTATATTGGAGACAATTATTGGAGAGAATTTCCCTAATATGGCAAAGGGAACAAACATCAAAATCCAGGAGATGCTAAGAACGCCCCTCAAAATCAATAAAAATAGGTCCACACCTCGTCACCTGATAGTAAAATTTACAAGTCTTAGTGACAAAGAGAAAATCCTGAAAGCAGCCCGGGAAAAGAAGTCTGTAACATACAAGGGTAAAAACATTAGATTGGCAGCGGACCTATCCACAGAGACCTGGCAGGCCAGAAAGAACTGGCATGATATATTCAGAGCACTAAACGAGAAAAACATGCAGCCAAGAATACTATATCCGGCTAGGCTATCATTGAAAATAGAAGGAGAGATAAAGAGCTTCCAGGACAAACAAAAGCTGAAAGAATTTGCAAACACCAAACCAGCTCTACAGGAAATATTGAAAGGGGTCCTCTAAGCAAAGAGAGACCCTAAAAGGAGTAGATCAGAAAGAAACAGAGACAATATACAGTAATAGTCACCTTACAGGCAATACAATGGCACTAAATTCATATCTCTCAATAGTTACCCTGAATGTGAATGGGCTAAATGCCCCAATCAAAAGACACAGGGTATCAGAATGGATAAAAAAACAAAACCCATCAATATGCTGCCTACAAGAAACTCATTTTAGACCCGAAGACACCTCCAGATTTAAAGTGAGGGGGTGGAAAACAATGTACCATGCTAATGGACATCAGAAGAAAGCTGGGGTGGCAATCCTTATATCAGATCAATTAGATTTTAAGCCAAAGACTATAATAAGAGATGAGGAAGAACACTATATCCTACTCAAAGGGTCTGTCCAACAAGAAGACCTAACAATCTTAAATATCTATGCCCCTAACATGGGAGCAGCCAACTATATAAGCCAATTAATAACAAAATCAAAGAAATACATCGACAGCAATACAATAATAGCAGGGGACTTTAACACTCCCCTCACTGAAATGGACAGATCATCTAAGCAAAAGATCAACAAGGAAATAAAGGCCTTAAATGACACACTGGACCAGATGGACATCACAGATATATTCAGAACATTCCATCCCAAAGCAACAGAATATACATTCTTCTCTAGTGCACATGGAACATTCTCCAGAATAGACCACATCCTGGGTCATAAATCAGGTCTCAATCGGTACCAAAAGATCGAGATTATTCCCTGCATATTTTCAGACCACAATGCTCTGAAGCTCGAACTCAATCACAAGAGGAAATTTGGAAAGAACGCAAATACATGGAGACTAAACAGCATCCTTCTAAAAAATGAATGGGTCAACCAGGAAATTAAAGAAGAATTGAAAAAATTCATGGAAACAAATGATAATGGAAACACAACAGTTCAAAATCTGTGGGACACAACAAAGGCAGTCCTGAGAGGAAAATATATAGTGGTGCAAGCCTTTCTCAAGAAACAAGAAAGGTCTCAAATACACAACCTAACCCTACACCTAAAGGAGCTGGAGAGAGAACAACAAAGAAAGCCTAAACCCAGCAGGAGAAGAGAAATCATAAAGATCAGAGCAGAAATCAATGAAATAGAAACTAAAAAAACAATAGAACAAATCAACAAAACTAGGAGCTGGTTCTTTGAAAGAATTAACAAGATTGACAAACCCCTGGCCAAACTTATCAAAAAAAAAAAAAAAAGAGAGAAAGGACGCAAATAAATAAAATCATGATTGAAAGAGGAGAGATCACAACCAACACCAAAGAAATACAAACAATTATAAGAACATACTACGAGCAACTCTACGCCAACAAATTTGACAATCTGGAAGAAATGGATACATTTCTAGAGACGTATAAACTACCACAACTGAACCAGGAAGAAATAGATAACCTGAACAGACCCATAAGCAGTAAGGAGATTGAAACAGTCATCAAAAATCTCCAAACAAACAAAAGTCCAGGACCAGACGGCTTCCCAGGGGAATTTTACCAAACATTTAAAGAAGAATTAATTCCTATTCTCCTGAAACTGTTCCAAAAAATAGAAATGGAAGGAAAACTTCCAAACTCATTCTATGAGGCCAGCATCACCTTGATCCCAAAACCAGACAAGGATCCCACCAAAAAAGAGAATTACAGACCAATATCCTTGATGAACACAGATGCGAAAATTCTCACCAAAATACTGGCCAATAGGATCCAACAGTACATTAAAAGGATTATTCACCACGACCAAGTGGGATTTATTCCAGGGCTGCAAGGTTGGTTCAACACCCGCAAATCCATCAATGTGATACAATACATTAATAAAAGAAAGAGTAAGAACCATATGATACTCTCAATAGATGCTGAAAAAGCGTTTGACAAAGTGCAGCATCCCTTCCTGATTAAAACTCTTCAAAGTGTAGGGATAGAAGGCACATATCTCAATATTTTCAAAGCCATCTATGAAAAACCCACCGCAAATATCATTCTCAATGGAGAAAAACTGAAAGCTTTTCCGCTAAGGTCAGGAACACGGCAGGGATGTCCGTTATCACCACTGCTGTTCAATATAGTACTAGAAGTCCTAGCCTCAGCAATCAGACAACAAAAAGAAATTAAAGGCATCCAAATCAGCAAAGAAGAAGTCAAACTATCACTCTTTGCAGATGATATGATACTATATGTGGAAAACCCAAAAGGCTCCACTCCAAAACTGCTAGAACTTATACAGGAATTCAGTAAAGTGTCAGGATATAAAGTCAATGCACAGAAATCAGTCGCATTTCTTTACACTAACAACAAAACAGAAGAAAGAGAAATTGAGGAGTCAGTCCCATTTACAATCGTACCCAAAACCATAAGATACCTAGGAATAAATCTAACCAAAGAGGCAAAGAATCTATACTCAGAAAACTATAAAGTACTCATGAAAGAAATTGAGGAAGACACAAAGAAATGGAAAAATATTCCATGCTCATGGATTGGAAGAACAAATATTGTGAAAATGTCTATTCTACCTAAAGCAATCTACACATTTAATGCAATCCCTATCAAAATCCCATCCATTTTTTTAAAGAAATAGAACAAATAATCCTAAAATTTATATGGAACCAGAAAAGACCTCGAATAGCCAAAGGAATATTGAAAAAGAAAGCCAAAGTTGGTGGCATCACAATTCCAGACTTCAAGCTCTATTACAAAGCTGTCATCATCAAGACAGTATGGTACTGGCACAAAAACAGACATATAGACCAATGGAACAGAATAGAGAGCCCAGAAATAGACCCTCAACTCTATGGTCAACTAATCTTCGACAAAGCAGGAAAGAATATCCAATGGAAAAAAGACAGCCTCTTCAACAAATGGTGCTGGAAAAATTGGACAGCCACGTGCAGAAAAATGAAATTGGACTATTTCCTTACACCACACACGAAAATAGACTCAAAGTGGATGAAGGACCTCAATGTGCGAAAGGAATCTATCAAAATCCTTGAGGACAATGCAGGCAGCAACCTCTTTGACCTCAACCGCAGCAACTTCTTCCTAGGAACATCGCCAAAGGCAACAGAAGCAAGGGCAAAAATGAACTATTGGGATTTCATCAAGATCAAAAGCTTTTGCACAGCAAAGGAAAGAGTTAACAAAACCAAAAGACAACTGACAGAATGGGAGAAGATATTTGCAAACGACATATCAGATAAAGGGCTAGTATCCAAAATCTATAAAGAGCTTATCAAACTCAATACCCAAAGAACAAATAATCCAGTCAAGAAATGGGCAGAGGACATGAACAGACATTTCTGCAAGGAAGACATCCAGATGGCCAACAGACACATGAAAAAATGCTCCACATCACTCGGCATCAGGGAAATACAAATCAAAACCACAATGAGATCCCACCTCACACCAGTCAGAATGGCTAAAATTAACAAGTCAAGAAATGACAGATGCTGGCGAGGATGCGGAGAGAGGGGAACCCTCCTACACTGCTGGTGGGAATGCAAGCCGGTGCAACCATTCTGGAAAACAGTGTGGAGGTTCCTCAAAAAACTGAAAATAGAGCTACTCTATGACCCAGCAATTGCACTCCTGGGTATATATCCTAAAGATACAAACGTGGTGCTCCGAAGGGGCACGTGCACCCGAATGTTTATAGCAACAATGTCCACAATAGCCAAACTGTGGAAAGAGCCTAGATGTCCATCAACAGATGAATGGATAAAGAAGATGTGGTATATATACACAATGGAATACTACGCAGCCATCAAAAGACATGAAATCTTGCCATTTGCGACGACGTGGATGGAACTAGAGGGTATCATGCTTAGCGAAATAAGTCAATCGGAGAAATACAACTATTATATGATCTCTTTGATATGAGCAAGTGGAGATGCAAGGTGGGGGGGTTGGGGGGAGGTAGGAAAAGCAAAAATGAAAAGATGGGTTTGGGAGGGAGACAAACCATAAAAGACTCAATCTCAAGAAACAGACTGAGGGTTGGGGGAGGGGGGATGGGAGAGGGTGGTGGGGAAATGGACATTGGGGAGGGTATGGGCTATGATGAGTGCTGTGAAATGTGTAAACCTGACGATTCACAGACCTGTACCCCTGGGGATAAAAATACATTATATGTTTATTAAAATAAAAAAATAAAAAAAAATGCAACATACCTATGAAAAATAATTAAATGGCACTAATCTGTCAGTGATTTAATACATTGATTGTCTTCTTCCTTAATAGGCGGTGTTAAAGATAGAATATAATCAGGGCAATTCTCATATTTGTTAAGAAAAACAAGGAAAAAGACTAATTTCAGAATGGAGCTGTTGTATTTTAATTCAGAACTACTAAATAAACTATTGTTAATTTGGTGTGGTATAACAGCAACCTCCAAGAGAACGACCAAAAGTGAGCACAAAGTGAGCACAAAAGTGAGCACAAAAACACAGCAGAGCTTAAACCCCAAATTTCCCTTCACTGGAAATTTTTCTAAGAACTAACATTTCTTTTGGGGTGCCTGGGTGGCTCAGCAGGTTAAAGCCTCTGCCTTCAGCTCAGGTCATGATCCCAGGGTCCTAGGACCGAGCCCCGCATCGGGCTCTCTGCTCAGCGATGAGCCTGCTTCTCTTCCTCTCTCTGCCTGCCTCTCTGCCTACTTGTGATCTCTGCTGATCAAATAAATAAATAAAATCTTAAAAAAAAAAAACCCAACAAAAACAAAACAAAACAAAAACAAAAACACAAAAATACAGAACTAACATTTCTTTTGAGTCTTCCCTAATCAAAATAACTTTTAGTATCAGGGAAATATCTTCAAATAAAGGCTAGATTGAACGATGAGACAAAGGAATGGAAAGAAGAATGGAAATAAGACGTAAAGGGGACTCTTGTTCTAGGATTTAAAAAGTTAGGTCCCCATCTTGGGTGTGTGCATGTGTGTGTGTGTGTGTGTGTTGAGGATGTTTGTGGGTGTTGTGTGCATGTTGGGTATGTGTTAGGGAAATCTGTGTGCGCTGGGTGTGTGAGTGTGTGTTGGATGTCTGTGGGATTGTTTTGGAGTGGAGAGTGGGTGGGTAAATGCATGAAATAGTCTCCCTTTAAACTTGGGCTTTGGACCCTGGAGGTTTTATTCTTAGCTTCCTGGGGTTCTAGGGCAATAAGGGGAAAGGACATTTTCTTAGGAGAAGCCAACATATAGGAATCTTTTGAATTTATTCAACCAGATTTTATTAACCTCTAAGACACAGTGCAAAACCTCTCAGTTCTCTTAAACTTGAGCCAAACTGATTTTTTAAAAAGAAAGAAGGAAAGAAGGAAAAATCAACACAAATGGTTCAGAAATGGGCCATAACAGTGGGTCAAATGAGAAGCTTCTCTGATCTTGGGAATAATTGGTCACTCCCCGAAAGCTGTCCAATCCTGGGAGAAGTGACACTTACCCACAAAAAGATTCCAAGTCAATTCCTTGTCAGCTGGGGAATGTTTCAATCAACCTGGAATTATTGTTTTTCACAGTAGAATTCTAAGAACCTATGTGAGAGAAAAATGACCTGAATGTAACTGAAATGATAAAAAAGAATATTTAATACTCACATTCAATGTTTTAATGCTAAATTGTATTTATATGAAGTCTTTCATTGATTTATCCATTCATTCACTGAGAAGACATTTATTTTGTGTTTCCAGTTTGCAGACAGCAATGAAAAAGACAAATACGACACAACTTACATCATTTACTCACCAAAACTTTTGTCTCCTGCTCTGTGTTGGCTGCTGGGGACAGAGCAGAATAAGGCAAAGTGTGTCTCTGCTGTCATCGATTTCACATTCTGGTTTAAGTGCCACTAGGAGAAATCGGGCTTCAAGGAAGAATTCTTTAAGTGACAAGTATTCTGGTATTCTGAAGACGCTGGCTAACCAAAGCAAATGCTGGCAGGAGTGAAGAGGGAGGGAAGAGCTGAAGGTCCACAGGTGGCCTGAGATGGAAGGAGTGCCATGTGTTTGCAGAACTGAGAGAACCCTTGTTTGGCTGGAGCACAGAGCCAAGAGACCAGGATTGAAAAGATACTGAAAAGGGAGGCAGGCGCCAGATCAGGCAGGTTAAGAGATCATATATTGTATTCCATCTATGCTAAGATCAAAAGGTTTCTCTCTCTCTCTCTTTTAAGATTTTATTTATTTATTTGAGAAAGAGAAGGAGAGAGAGAGAGCATGAGAGGGGGAAGGTCAGAGGGAGAAGCAGACTCCCTACTGGGCAGGGAGCCCAATGCAGGACTCAGTCCTGGGACTCTGGCACCCTCGTATTTCTCTTATTACCAGTGAGGTTGAACATCTTCTCACATATTAAGGCTTGTTTGTCACATTTCCTTTTCCATTCCTTTTTCTTGTTTATACCCCTTGCCCAGTTTTCCACTGGTTTGCTGGTCTTTTTCTTAATGACATCTGGGATGTTCTTTAAACCATTTTGCTATAGTGACTCCAAAAAAAAAAAAAAAAAAAACTAGAAACAATATTACTAAGGTAGTTGCAATGAATATAACATGTTATCAAAATGTTTTAGGTAAAATTTAAAAGACCTCCATGATTAAACTCTTTATCAACTAAAATAATTCATATTAAATGCTCAATGAACTCTAGTCTATTCATTATTCATTAATAGAATAGAGAAAAACAGAGACAATAATGTAAAAAACATAATAATTGAGATGAAGATTCAGACCCCAAGAATTTCACTAAAAGGAGATTGATTTATTCCAGAACCTTTCATGTTTACTCAGATCAATAACCTTTTCAATAGGGAGGAAATAAAAGAAAATTAAAATCTTTTTCTTCTGTCACCTTTCTGAAGTATGTGCAAATTATATTTAGTGTCTAGATTTCTCTAGATTTCTAAAATACTGTATTTTTTTTAAATTTTCTAAGCACTCTCAAACTCATCTTCCATCCACAGACCATCTCCTTAGAGACATGAACTGAGCAGTTGCCCATAGCAACCATCCTAACCCTTCTGACTATTTATATCTCCAACCCCCAGATCTCACACAATTGGTTGTCTTGGATTGTAGGTGCTCAAAACTTTGTAATTTCTATCCCTTGTTGCGTCTTTAAACACCACAGTAAATTCGTAGCCTCTCCTCATTTCCCTGGCTTCTGGAAAAGGAAAAGAATGAGTCCATAGTCTTCAGAGACTGGACTAGAGCCAAAGCTTAACTAAGAGCTGCTACAAGGTCAGAATCAAAGGCGAAGGCTTAGGGTCATCCACAGATCAAGGTATTTGTTGCCTCTGTGAGTATTTGGTTATAAGAAGCTGGCAGAGCCAGGACACTTCTCCATAAAGGATACATTTACAGTAATACATGTAGTTGGATGATGTATATTGAGCGCTTACAGGGACAGGACATATATATAGGCATAAGGATTTTGAGGAAAAGTCTGAAGCCCACAGTCCCAGTGAGGGATCAAAACCAAATGCCTACAAGGTGATCAGGGCCTCTGGTAAATCCAGTTAGAGCAGGATTTGAGTAGATGTTCCCCTACTGGAGTGGATCTGCTGATATAAGTAATATGACACTTCCTTATTTGTGCCTTTGAGTTTCTTGGCCAATATGACAGAGCAACAGGATTTCTTTAAAAAGCCAATCACATTCCTCTTATTCTATTATATTAAAAAGTAGATTGAAATCTTTTAACTCCCCTTTGAGAGTTGAGAAAATGTTCACACACACTCTCAAATCTATGTACATGGAGCACAAGGCTAGGTTCATTTATCATGTAATGCACAAACAACTCCTGCGTGACTCTGTAAAGACTTGTAGTCAGGTTTTTGTTCTACTTTAGATGGGGAAATGGTGATGAGTGAGGAATGAACATTAATCATGCACATTTAGAATTTAGACCCTGTTGACGTCCACCATGACCAACACAACTACCACAAAACCAGAAACAATATTTCCTCCTTTTCACGTCCCACTTTTATGGCAATTCTTCCCTCTAAACCTAAAATTCAAAGCTAACCTTTAGGGGAAGATTTCATTTCATTTCAAACTGACTCCCACAAATTGCTTTCACAATGAAGTGTCAGGTTGTAGCCTGGGCGCCCAGCCAAAAGGAGGCATGTTTCCCAGTGATCTGAAGACAGTGGACTAGAACATGACCCTTCATGACATTGTCCCTATGATCTTGAAAAGCTCATCTTCAAGAGAGGAAGCTTTCTGGGCATCTGGGTGTCTCAGTTGGTTAAGTGATTGCCTTTGACTCAGGTCATGATCCCAGAGTCCTGAGATTGAGTTCCTGAGAGGGTTCCTCTCTCAGGGGCAGGTGGGGGGTTATGTCTCCTTCTCCCTTTGCCCCTCCCCTGCTTGTTCTCTCTCTCTCACATAAAAATAAATAAACACAATCTTTTAAAAGTAAGAGAAATACAAATTCAATGAGATATCTTTTTTTAAACCTATGAAATGGGCAAAAATTTAAGTACATTTAATAGCATATTCTGCTGGTGAGGCTGCTAGAAAATAGGCACGTACTCAAATTGCAGGAAGATGTGTAAATTGGTCAATAAGTATAAGGCGGAATTTCTTAATATTAAGAAAATCATAAGAGCACCTACCTTTTGACCTGAAAATCCCTCTTCTGGGTAGTTGCCTGGCGTATATACTAACACACAGGAAAAGAATGACGTTGAGATTATCCATGGCAACAATGTATAAGCAGCAAAAACGGAAATAACCTAAATTCCATCAATACAGAACTGGTTAAAGAAATGGCACACCCAGAATATGTACGTATAAAAGGATGAAAAGTTTTATTTATGGAAAAACCTCAAAAATTTATGAAAAGATCTCAAAGACTGATTATTAACAACAAAAAAAGCAAAGTATGTATAACATACTACCTCTTGTATAAGAAAGGGAGGAACATAAGAATATGTTATTTGTATGTTCTTGCATTCACATTAAGAAACCCAAAAAGGAAACACATGAAACTAATTAAAGTCGTTACCTGCATATTGGAGTTGAGGTCAGAGGCAAGCAAAGAGAAAAGAGGCAGACTGGAATGGGAGCAAAACTTCACAGTGTGACTCTTAAGATTGTTTTGATTTTTGAATGAGTTGAGTGTATTACCAATGTAAATGAGAAATTAAAAAATAAAGAATTTGCTCTCCTGGTTCAAATCCAGGGTCTGCCACTTAGTGGATGTGTGACCTTGGGCAACGTGTGCTTCCTGAGATTCATTTCCTCATGTGTACAATAGGATGATTACCCAAACCATAGTTTAGGATAAAAAGAGGATAGTGCAGGGCGCCTGGGTGGTTCAGTGGGTTAAGCCTCTGCCTTCGGCTCAGGTCACGTCTCAGGGTCCTGGGATTGAGCCCCACATAGGGCTTTCTGCTCAGCAGGGAGCCTGCTTCCCCCTCTCTGCCTGCCTCTCTGCCTATTTGTGATCTCTTTCACTGACAAATAATAAATAAAATCTTAAAAAAAAAAACCTAAAAAATAAAATAAAAGAGGATAGTGCTTGGAAAACATTTATATAAGTGCCTGACACACACAAAGCAGAGAAGATATTTGCCATAATTGTTTCTTACCATGGATTCTTGGGAAAAGGGGAAAATTTTTTTTTGTAGAAAAAGAAGATTGGGGTTTAAAACATTAGTTATTAGGTTTGGAAAATATTTTAGAAATGTGTTTTATTAAGTAGATTAATCTTGATTTTGAGAACTAAACTGTAGCTACAATTTTACAGAGGAAGTATACAGGTAAAGTTTTTGCAATAAAATTGCAGTACTTAAGACAAAATGAACAGCTGCCCAATGAGGCTTTGTTAGCTAAAGGGCCAAGAGCTTATGTAAACAATAGTAATGATACCAGCTTTTTAAAAATTACATTATATCATCTTTTATTATATATCACTTTACATGAGTACATTGTCTTTCTTAAGTTGGTAAGGATACTCCACCCAGCTGCATGATTCAGCATTTTAGGTACTTATGGTTAAATAAGAACAAATCAGGGAAAGAAGTTTCCAATCTGTTTGTACAACCTTGAGGCAATCACTGCCACCTCTGATGGGTGGCTTTCCTGCAGATGCTTGAGGCTTGAGTTGGCAAGAAGACATTTGTTTAGTAATTCAATATCTCTTATTTTAATTTGTTCTGGTACAGTGCTGAGCACTGACGATACCATGATGAATGGTCTATGATTTGTAGTTTGAGTGGCCCAAGGGGGACAGGTTCAGCAAGTAACTACAGTGGAAGCTCAGTGCCATCAGGAAATAGGTAGGAGGCTCAAGGGTAGAGGGCGGTCAGCAAAGATTTCATAGAGAAGCAAGCTGTTTGGTTTGTTCAGCTGGAATATTATCACTATGGTATGAAAAAGCAAAGACTCTGGAATCAGGAAACTGTAGTTTTGAATCACATTACTCTAGGCAAGATTCAACTTCTTCACCTGTTAAATGGAATAATAATTCACCTCGCAGGGAGGTTATGAAAATTAGAGATACTGTATAGGTAAGGCAGGTAGAACATACTCTAGCATAGAGCAGGTGCTCAATAGATAGTAGCAATAATGATGATGAGCCATTAGAATGTGAAATCTTTGGGGACATGGATTTTTGCTGATTTTATTCCCTTATGTAGCCTCTAGATGCACCTAGGAAAATGGTACTTAATATATTTTACAATGAATGGATGACGAAAAGAGATAATAGCAGAGAAAATAGCACCTGTAAAGAAAATGCCTGACCTGTTTGGAGGCTGTAAGTCACAAGATGAAACAGGTGTGTGTGTGTAGGTGTGTGTATGCACACATGCATGTCCACACACACAGGCTCACACGCATGTGTGAGAGAACGAAGGGTGGGGCCAGGGAGAATACACCTTGCTGAAAGAAGTTCGAAAAGCTGATCCTGCCATCAACTTGATATCAGATTTGGGGAGAAGCCATCCGTAAAGTCACTTTTTATTATTATTTACTATTGGAAGGGGAGAGAAGAAAAGGCGTGACAGGAGGCATTGGGATTTGGTTCTGGTGGCATAAAAGGGCCATAAATCTTAGGTTCATTTTAACTCGCAGAGCCTGGGATTTAAATAACTGGTATTTGGATTTATGTTCTGCCTCTTCCTGTAAAGTATGGAGTTGCTTTGGGGAAGAATTAAATCGACAAAGGCGATCTGCATATTTTGCATTTTCAAGCTTCAGAGGCTTCTAATAAATGAAAATACCTCAGGCCTCAACTTCCCCCAGGCTGCTAGGCGGCCTGCACTGCAAGTCCGGCAGGGGTGTTTCCAGCTCCTTCACAAGGTTTCAAATGACCCGAAACTTATTTCTATGACTTTCCGATGATGTGTGAAGCACTCAGATAGCTGCATTTTGATTGGAGGGGCAGTGGGGGTAGTGGGGGATGGTTTGACTCAAACTTTGAATAAACAAAGGAAAGGCTAAAGGTGAGAAAAGTTGTCATTCCTGACTTTTGAAAATGATTCTTAGGGAAGGTCTGTTTCCAGAAATGTAGTGGATAAATAATCTGAATTCTCCCCAACTACAAATATCTCTACAAGCTAATAACATGTTAGCAAACATCATTTTGAACGTGGAGCCGAGCTCGCAAGAAAGTATGGGGTGCTTCCAGGGGTCAGATGGAAAAAGGAGCTGGAAAGCTGAGCAGAAAGTCCAGGTCTTACCTTGTGGCCTGGCTGGGGGCTGGCAGGTGGCATCCTAGGGGTCTGGGGCTTGGGCTTGGAGCCACCCGGAGTAAGTAAAGTCACACTGAGAGCTGCACATGTTACCACTAGCCAGGGCTGGGAAGGATTGCCATTTCCATGAGCAAGTAGAATAAAGGAAATCTGTTTACCAGCAAAGAGAGGTAAGACCCAAGCTTCTCTGTATTGTTCTGGACAGAATCTGCCTGGGGAATTCCTGACAATGGCCCTGCATCACAAGGAGGTGGTCCATGCAAATATTAAAGAAAAGGAAGTCAGAATAACTACACTAGAAACAACAAATTTGACTTTATGGCAAAAGAGCATTATTAGAGATTTCTTAAGATTTGCTAAATAATAAGGAAATACATAATTCTGAGATTATATAACCCTGGTAACATGATCTCAACGTCTTAAAGCAAAAGATGACAGGCTTCCAAGGAGAAAATGGAAAATCTTTCTTGTCCCCTGATTATAAACTGAGGATGGGCACTTCACCACTTTGCTCACAGTTTACCTCAAGGAGCTAGAATAGCAGGTGCGACTAATATTTGCTGAAAGAATTGGTAAATAAAGCCTTAAAAAGTCAAGGCTTTTGTCCTGACCTTTCGGCAGCCACTTACCCATGGTGTGGAAGACAGCCCAGTGAGAGCTCCTGAGATCTACCATCCCAGCAGGGTGTGTTTCCTTCCAGAGGCCAAGCGCCCCAGTCTTGGAGGGATTCATGCTGCTTGGTGGGATCTTTGTAAAGGAAATTCAAGCACCCAAAGGATCAATCAAATTAATTCTCTGATTATGTAGCTTAAACAAGGTTAGAATAATTCTTGGTAGTACCTGACTCAGAGCAGGCACCATCAGTGACAGTTTGGGCCTTCTGGGTTGTGTATGGTCTGGCACAGAGCACACTCATAAAGATTACAAATTAGAGGTTTTGGAGCACTGTGAACAGTTTTTACAACCTCTCGCCATGCAATTAACAAGATCAACCCTCTTAACTCTACGTAGGGAATTCTGCAATCCCAAGTCAAAAGATCACATTCTAGTCAAGTGTGCATGGAACACTGCCTAAAATTGGGCACACACTAGCCCCGAATACAAGTCTAAACAAAAACAAAGAATCGTTATCACACAGACTGTGTTCTCCAGCAAGCATCCCAATTAAGCCAGAAATTAAAAACAGAACTCACCACCACCGCTGCACAGGCAGAGATTGTAGTTTTATGGTTTCCTTTGGATCTTTCTTCCATTTCTTTCCTTGCTGTAGCTGGGCCCTGCAGGCCCAGAGCAACAATGGACTCAGGAGGAAGAGTCGGCAAGCTGGTGTAGATGTTCTCGGCTTTAAAGGAAACAACACACAAAACCTGTTAGTTGTGGAATGTACGTAGCTATGCTTTTAGATTCAAGAATTTCTCCTCTACTGGTGTTCTGGGACCCACGCGGCGATAGAGCCGATAGAGCTGGAGGCGCCGCGCCCCAAACCATCCCCTGGGAGAGGTGCGCGCAAGACCTGAGCTCTCAGCCCCAGCCAGCGGGAAAATCTCAGTGTGCGATTGCTGCTTGGAACCTCTCTGGCGGTCTGGAGCTGCCCAGACAGCCACAGCTGCCTTGGTTTTGCGTACAAGCAGGAGATCCTGCGTCCCCAGGGACCGTGACTCAGAACCTGCTCTGCCAGCGGCCCAGCGGCTGCAGCACCTGCAGGGGAGCAGACTGAGGCTTCTCTCTGAGAGGGAGGTTGGGGTGCAGTTTTCTTTCCTCTAAACCTCCAAAAACCATCAAAAGCTGTCAAGGCGAGAGAAAAGAAGTGAACAAACATAAAAACCTCCAGAGAACAAAAACCTGAAAAAAAAACGTTTTTCTCAGAGCCCACCCCCTTGAGGGGGTCGGAAGGACTTAACTCAGGGAACATCATTGACTGAAAACCCACGTGGCAGCCCCCTCCCCCAGAAAACAAATCAGGAAAAAAAAAAAAAAAAGACTACAAGAGAACAACCACCACTACTTCATAGATACAACTTTTATTTTTAATTCTTTCCCACTATTCTGGTTCATTTTTTTTCTTTTTTTATATAGATAATTTTTTAACCTATTTACCATCACAGTGAGATGTCCAGTACATCAAATTCCATGATAAACTTCTAACCTGAATTTTTTGATACATACACATGTGTTTTTCTTTTGCTTTTCTATTTTCTTAATTTTTAAAAAAAATTTTAATTTAGTTTAGTCCAGTTTATTCCTTTTTTATTTTTATTTTCTAATATTCATATAGAGTTAAACTCCAAGGGAATCCCCTTTCTCCAAGCAATGCTACCCCTATAGGTGAACCAATTTTTAATCCCCCTTTTTCTTAGGAAAGTTGAGTCCTTTAACAAAGATATCAAGATACATCCAGGAAGAACCAAAATAACCTTCCTCGCCCACACCGAGAATCTATAACCATGCTCCCATCTTTTTCTTCTGCCAGTGTCTCTGTGTATTTATGTTTGTCCGGATAGTATATAAATCTTATACTTGGGGTTCTTCTTGACGAGGCTCCTCCTTTTTTTTTGCTTATATATATATATATTTTCTCTCGTCATATACTTTGATCAGTCTTTTTGTTTGTCTGTTTTTGTTTGTATACGTCATAAACCTTACCCTGGGGCCCATTTGGGCTGAACCTTCACTTTTATCTTCCCTTTTTTTCCTGTCTCTCTCTCTCCCTCTTTTTTCTTTTTCTTTTCTTTTTTCTCTCATTTGGGTGGGGAATCCTGAGTGCTCAGAAGCGTTCCAGGGTGCACCTTGACTGCACCACGGTCAATACATCCAGCTACATCTGTCCAGTCATCTCTCACCAAAATGACTAGGAGGAGGAATCCCCAACAGAAGAAAAATACAGAGGATGGGCCTTCTGCAACAGAGCTAACGGCTATCAACATAGACAATATGTCAGAAAGAGAATTCAGGCTAACAATTATCCAGGCAATAGCTAGGCTGGAGAAAGCCATGGATGACCAAACAGAATTGATTAGGGCAGAATTGAAAGCGACCAGAGAGGAGGTTCATAATGTTAGGGCAGAGCTGAAGGCCACCAGGGATGAGGTTCACAACGCTCTCAATGAGTTCCAATCTAATCTAAATTCTCTAAAAGCTAGGGTAACTGAGACAGAAGATAGAATTAGTGATCTGGAGGACAAACAAATAGAGAGAAAGGATCAGGAGGAAGCCTGGAACAAACAGCTTAGAAGCCACGAAAACAGAATCAGGGAAATAAATGATGCCATGAAACGTTCCAACGTCAGAATTATTGGAATCCCTGAAGGGGAGGAGAAAGAAAGAAGTCTAGAAGATATAGTGGATCAAGTTTTTCATGAAAATTTTCCCAATCTTGCGAATGGAACAAGTGTTCATGTACTAGAAGTAGAAAGGTCCCCCCCCAAGATTATAAATTCAAAAAAAACATCCAGGCACCTCATAGTAAAATTGAGGAATCATAATTGTAGATACAATCTCTTGAAAGCCGCTAGGACAAAGAAGCTCCTTACATACAGAGGAAAGCCCATCAGAATAACGTCAGACCTGTCCACAGAGACCTGGCAAGCCAGAAAGGGCTGGCAAGATATATTCAGGGCACTAAATGAGAAGAACATGCAGCCAAGAATACTTTATCCAGCAAGACTGACATTCAAAATGGATGGAGAGATAAAGAGTTTCCAAGACCGGCAAGGCTTGAAAGACTATGCAACCACCAAGCCGACACTGCAGGAAATATTAAGGGGGGTTCTATAAAAGAGGAAAAATCCTAAGAATAGCATTGAACAGAAATATAGAGACAATCGACAGAAAGAAAGACTTCAAAGATAACACAATGTCAATAAAAACGTATCTCTCAATAATCACTCTCAATGTGAATGGCCTAAATGCACCCATAAAACGACACAGGGTTGCAGATTGGATAAAACGACAGGACCCATCCATATGTTGTCTACAAGAGACCCATTTTGAACCTAAAGATACACCCAGACTGAAAGTGAAGGGATGGAGAAGCATCTTTCACGCCAATGGGCCTCAAAAGAAGGCCGGGGTAGCGATTCTCATATCAGATAAATTAGATTTTAAACTAAAGATGGTAGTCAGGGATACAGAAGGACACTACATCATTCTTAAAGGGACTATCCACCAAGATGATCTAACAATTGTAAATATCTATGCCCCCAATATGGGAGCAGCCAATTACATAAGAAAACTATTAATCAAGATAAAGAGTCATATTGATATGAATACATTAATAGTAGGAGATCTTAACACGCCTCTCTCAGAAATAGACAGATCATCGAAGCAGAAAATCAATAAAGAAATAAGAGCATTGAATGACACATTGGACCAGATGGACCTCATAGATATATACAGAACATTCCACCCTAAAACAACAGAATACTCATTCTTCTCAAGTGCACATGGAACCTTCTCCAGAATAGACCACATACTGGGTCACAAATCAGGGCTCAACCGATACCAAAAGACTGAGATTATTCCCTGCATATTCTCAGATCACAATGCTTTGAAACTGGAGCTCAATCACAAGGAAAAGTTCAGAAGGAACTCAAATACCTGGAAGCTAAAGACCACCTTGCTTAAGAATGCTTGGATCAACCAGGAGATCAAAGAAGAACTTAAACAATTTATGGAAACCAATGAGAACGAAGACACTTCACTCCAAAACCTATGGGATACAGCAAAGGCGGTCCTAAGGGGGAAATTCATAGCCATCCAAGCCTCCCTCAAAAAAATTGAAAAATCCAGAATACACCAGCTGTCTCTACACCTTAAAGAACTGGAGAATCAACAACAAATCAAACCAACTCCACACGTAAGAAGGGAAATAATCAAGATTAGAGCAGAGATCAACGAGGTAGAAACCAGAGATACAGTAGAACGTATCAACGAAACTAGAAGCTGGTTTTTTGAAAGAATCAATAAGATCGATAAACCATTGGCCACACTAATCCAAAAGAAAAGAGAGAAAGCCCAAATTAATAAAATTATGAATGAAAAGGGAGAGATCACAACTAACACCAAGGAAGTAGAAACAATCATCAGAAGCTATTATCAACAGTTATATGCCAATAAGCTAAGCAACCTAGATGAAATGGATGCATTCCTGGAAAACTATAAACTCCCAAAATTGAACCAGGAAGAAATTGACAACCTGAATAGACCGATATCTAGTAACGAGATTGAAGCAGTGATCAAAAACCTCCCAAAAAACAAGAGCCCAGGACCTGATGGATTCCCTGGGGAATTCTATCAAACTTTCAAAGAAGAAATAATACCTATTCTCCTGAAGCTGTTTCAAAAAATTGAAGCAGAAGGAAAACTTCCAGACTCTTTTTATGAAGCCAGCATCACCCTGATCCCCAAGCCAGGCAAAGACCCTACCAAAAAGGAGAATTTCAGACCGATATCACTGATGAACATGGATGCTAAGATTCTCAACAAGATCCTAGAAAACAGGATCCAACAGCACATTAAAAAGATTATCCACCATGACCAGGTAGGATTCATCCCTGGGTTACAAGGATGGTTCAACATTCGCAAATCAATCAATGTGATAGAACAAATCAATAAGAGAAGAGAGAAGAACCACATGATCCTCTCCATTGATGCAGAAAAAGCTTTTGACAAAATCCAGCATCCGTTCCTGATTAAAACGCTTCAAAGTATAGGGATAGAGGGAACATTCCTGTACTTCATCAAATCTATCTATGAAAAACCCACAGCAAATATCATCCTCAATGGGAAAAAGCTTGCAGCCTTCCCATTGAGATCAGGAACACGACAAGGATGCCCACTCTCACCACTCTTGTTCAACATAGTATTAGAAGTCCTAGCAACAGCAATCAGACAACAAAGAGAAATAAAAGGTATCCAGATTGGCAAGGAAGAAGTCAAACTCTCTCTCTTCGCAGATGACATGATTCTTTATATGGAAAACCCGAAAGACTCCACCTCCAAACTACTAGAACTCATACAGCAATTCAGTAATGTAGCAGGATACAAAGTCAATGTCCAGAAATCAGTGGCTTTCTTATACACTAACAATGAAAATACAGAAAGGCAAATTAGAGAATCGATTCCATTTACTATAGCACCAAAAACCATAAGATACCTCGGAATAAACCTAACCAAAGAGGTTAAAGATCTGTACTCGAGGAACTACAGAACACTCCTAAAAGAAATTGAAGAAGACACAAAAAGATGGAAGACCATTCCATGCTCTTGGATGGGAAGAATAAACATCGTTAAAATGTCTATACTGCCCAGAGCAATCTATACTTTTAATGCCATTCCAATCAAAATTCCACCAGTATTTTTCAAAGAGCTGGAGCAAATAATACTAAAATTTGTATGGAATCAGAAGAGACCCCGAATTGCTAAGGAAATGTTGAAAAACAAAAATAAAACTGGCGGCATCACGTTACCTGATTTCAAGCTTTACTACAAAGCTGTGATCACCAAGACAGCATGGTACTGGCATAAAAACAGACACATGGACCAGTGGAACAGAGTAGAGAGCCCAGATATGGACCCTCAACTCTATGGTCAAATAATCTTTGACAAAACAGGAAAAAATATCCAGTGGAAAAAAGACAGTCTCTTCAATAAATGGTGCTGGGAAAACTGGACAGCTATATGTAGAAGAATGAAACTTGACCATTCTCTTACACCGTACACAAAGATAAACTCGAAATGGATAAAAGACCTCAACGTGAGACAGGAATCCATCAGAATCCTCGAGGAGAACATAGGGAGTAACCTCTTTGATATCAGCCACAGCAACTTCTTTCAAGATATGTCTCCAAAGGCGAAGGAAACAAAGGCAAAGATGAACTTCTGGGACTTCATCAAGATCAAAAGCTTCTGCACAGCAAAAGAAACAGTCATCAAAACAAAGAGGCAACCCACGGAATGGGAGAAGATATTTGCAAATGACAGTACAGATAAAAGGTGGATATCCAGGATCTATAAAGAACTCCTCAAACTCAACACACACAAAACAGATAATCATATTAAAAAATGGGCAGAAGATATGAACAGACACTTCTCCAATGAAGACATACAAATGGCTACCAGACACATGAAAAAATGTTCATCATCACTAGCCATCAGGGAGATTCAAATCAAAACCACATTGAAATACCACCTTACACCAGTTAGAATGGCCAAAATTAGCAAGACAGGAAACAACGTGTGTTGGAGAGGATGTGGAGAAAGGGGAACCCTCTTACACTGTTGGTGGGAATGCAAACTGGTGCAGCCACTTTGGAGAACAGTGTGGAGATTCCTCAGGAAATTAAAAATAGATCTTCCCTATGACCCTGCAATTGCACTGCTGGGTATTTACCCCAAAGATACAGATGTAGTGAAAAGAAGGGCCATCTGTACCCCAATGTTTATAGCAGCAATGGCCACGGTCGCCAAACTGTGGAAAGAACCAAGATGCCCTTCAACGGATGAATGGATAAGGAAGATGTGGTCCATATACACTATGGAGTATTATGCCTCCATCAGAAAGGACGAATACCCAACTTTTGTAGCAACATGGACAGGACTGGAAGAGATTATGCTGAGTGAAATAAGTCAAACAGAGAAAGTCAAGTATCATATGGTTTCACTTATTGGTGGAGCATAACAAATAATATAGAGGACAAGGGTAGATGGAGAGGAGAAGGGAGTTGAGGGAAATTGGAAGGGGAGGTGAACCATGAGAGACTATGGACTCTGAAAAACAACCTGAGGGTTTTGAAGGGGCGGGGTGGGAGGGTGGGGGAACCAGGTGGTGGGTATTAGGGAGGGCACAGATTGCATGGAGTACTGGGTGTGGTGAAAAAACAATGAATACTGTTACGCTGAAAATAAATTAAAAAAAAAATAATAAAAATTTTATTTAAAAAAAAAAAAAAGAATTTCTCCTCTATTCTTATTTTCCAAAGAGTTTTAAATGAAATGGTATTAAAATTGATCAAACATCAAGGTCTGACAGAGCTGGGTGGTGTTATGTGTGAGCACATTCCTTTATTTTCCATTCTTTACAGTATGTTTTAAATCTTTCACAATTAAAAACAACAACAACAAAAACAACTCCATGCTTCCCAGCAATAAAACAAGAGCTCAGATGTTCTTTTTTTTTTTTTTTTTTTAGATTTCATTTATTTATTTGACAGACAGACCACAAGTGGGCAGAGAGGCAGGCAGAGACAGAGAGAAGGGGAAACAGGCTCCCTGCTGAGCAGAGAGCCCAATGCAGGGCTCGATCCCAGGTCCCTGGGATCATGACCTGAGGCAGAGGCTTTAACCCACTGAGCCATCCAGGAGCCCCAAGAGATCAGATGTTCTTTTTTTTTTTTTTTTTAAAGATTTTGTTTATTTGAGAGAGACAGAGTGAGAAAGCATGAGAGGGGAGATCAGAGGGAGAAGCAGACTCCCCATGGAGCTGGGAGCCCGATGTGGGACTCGATACCAGGACTCCAGGATCATGACCTGAGCCGAAGGCAGCTGCTTAACCAACTGAGCCACCCAGGAGCCCCGAGCTCAGATGTTCTTAACACCAGTGACAGGCATGGAACACCAAGCTCACACAATAGTTTCAGATAATTTATACTGAATAAGAAATTCATTCAGAAAAAAATAAGAAACTTGAACTCAAACTCTTGAACCATTTTTTGTGATAATATAAGCCATATATTAGTATAAAGCACCTCTAAATTATTGTACATTTATCTCCTGAGTTTTCGTTTGGGACCAATGTCAGGCTTAGTAAGTTTATATTTTTATGTATTTCACTTTGGTAAAATAAGGCCTTTTATAAAATAATGCTCATAACACATGTATCCTCTGTATGATACAGATACCAATTCCTCAGGGTGCCTGGGAGGCTCAGTTGGTTAAGTGACTGCCTTCGGCTCAGATCATGATCCTGGAGTCTCTGGATCAAGTCCTGCATCGAGCTCCCTGCTCAGCAGAGAGTCTGCTTCTCCCTCTGACCCTCCCCCTTCTCATTCTCTCTCTTTCTCTCTCTCTCTCTCATTCTCTTTCTCTGTCAAATAAATAAATAAAATCTTTAAAAAAATAAAGAAGATACCAATTCCTCTGTTTAAATAAAATGATAATATTAACATTTCTTATTACATGTCAACTGTCTTTGTAGAACAGGAATTAAAATTATAGACTCTGAAGTCAGATCCTCTGGGTTGAATGCCAGCTCTGTGTCTTGACCAAGTTACTTTGCATCTCTGGACCTTTGTTTTATCTATCTAAAAATGGGAACAATAATGGTATCTACCTTTTAACACTGTTGTGAGGATTATGAGCAACAAAATATGAAGGGTACTGTAACAAGATCACAGTTAATAAAAGTTAGCCTAATACTTTAAGAGCATTTGCTAAAAGCTAGGGCAATACTCTGTTAAGTGTTTTACTAACATTATCTCTATTAATCCTCCAATATTATGAGATAGATCCTGCCATCATACCTATTTTATAGATGAGGTAATTGAGGCTTAGAGAGATGAAAATTATTTTAAAGGTGTGTGAGTGTTTAATCTTTGCCCATATGAATGTTGTTGTTCATACATATGGTCTGTTTGATGCTACATTCTTGATTAGAAATATAATCCTTGATTTTATCACTATTCCCATGAGAAAATGTTATCCACCTTGCAATGATTAACTTATGGTGGCACCAAGGAATTCACTAAAGCCAAACAAAAACTAAAATTAAATGAAAAATTTACTAAATAAAATAAAACTCAACAAAATAAAGTGAAAGAAACTGTAGACCCAGCGTGGTACAGTAGAAAGAATGTAGAACTGAGATTCAGCTTCCCTGGGTTCTATTCCTGGTCTGTCTCTTAATGGTCATCTGTAAAATTACAGACTCATGCACACGATAAATAGATTCCCTTCTATCTATGTCAGCAGTGGCTTGAGAATGAGGAGATCTGAATCTGCATTCTCATTGCTTCATTTCTCTGACCAGATTTTTCACCTGTCACCTGCATGGATTGAAGCCAGCAATCTCAAGATTCACTTTCTGCTCTAATATTCCCTTTATCAGAAAAATGATTCCCAATCTCAGATATTATATGTCTTGAAGGTTATAGAGACAATGAGGTGTTAGCCAAGAAGTGTCAGTGCCTAAAAAAAGTTTACAGATTAATTTGGAGAATTTGGGGAATTTACTGCTCGGAGGCACCTACAGCTTCCTAAATCTTGCTCTGTCATGTCTCCATGTGTTTACTTTATACAATATGGACATTGAGGAGAGATTTACCTTTTTTTTAGGAAAAGTAAGAACATGTTACTTTTGTTACAATAGTTGATATTCCTATTCTGTGAAATCCTGCATTCACACTACACAATTTGGAAAACATTTTGTAACAGATGGCATAGGCAAATCCAGATGAAACTCATTATTCAATCAGATTAACCTCTTTCCTTGGCTGATGACATGAACTTTCCAGCATTCCAATTTGTTACAACTTTAATCAGTTTGGACCCACTTGGTTTTAAAGTATCTATGTCAGAAACAGTCACATTTCGGAAAAGATTTGAAACCTCTCCAAGTCCAAATGTGAAATGTTTTAAGGGAGATCTAGAAGGAAAGAAAATTTGAGAAGAGTGGATATGCCAAAAGACAAGGTACTCAGCAATGCCTGGTTTTGCTTTCACTGTAGATAGAAACTTCAACTGGGGCCCAGGGCAACTAGGCTGCCACCTCTGCCTCATTTATTCCAACTGTTAAGTGAGGATAATAGCTATTTATATACCTGGAAGGGGTAAGGTGGTGATTAATTAGTTAATGTGTTCAGTGTGCTTTGAAGTGCTAAGTGCTATTAAGCTTCATTTAGATTTACTTTAATAATTTCATGAACTCAAGGTTCTTTTCACCAGCTGAGGAGCTGAGATCTCTTGATCAGATTTTGCAAATGGCAGAGCAGTTTTAATGCAAACTTCTTCTCAAAACCGGTTCACACTGGTATTTGCAATTAAAAAAAAGAGTTACGTGGGGAGATGGAGAGAAGGGAGTTGGGGGAAATTGGAGGGGGAGATGAACCATGAGAGACTGTGGACTCTGAGGAACTAATTGAGGGTTTTGGAGGGGAGGTGGGGGGTGGGGGGATGGATGAGCCTGGTGGTGGGTATTATGGAGGGCACGTATTGCATGGAGCACTGGGTGTGGTGCATAAACAATAAATTCTGGAACACTAGAAAGAAATTTAAAAAAATAAAAATTAAAAAAAAAAAGAGTTCAGCACTTGAGCAATCGCCATATCCAAGTATAAGAGGCAAAGTAATCTCTTCGTGATAGTGGAGGTAAATATTAGTTCCTTTTCCCCTTTTTGCTTGCTTCCCTCTCCCCTAGTCTCCTATATCTCCATATCTGTTAGAGTTGCACAGTCAGAAAAGTTCGAAATAGAAACTCGAGGTAATGACCTTTCACAGCTCAAGAACTTTGTTCTGCAAATCCTGGCTGAGATGCTTCATGCTGACTGGTCTGGACAGTTTGGTGTGGACATCTGTGCTGGCTGCTCACCATTGCTACAGACCAAGTTTTAACAGGAACGTAAACAGGAACCTGAGTTTATTACCTGTGCCCTTCAAGGTGAAGAATACTAGAGGTCTCAAACAGGCTTACTCTGGAGAGACACTCAAAGTGTTTTAAAACAAGAGCTTGGAGTTGCAGATAGAGTTTATGTTTGCTTTTAGGTGCTTGCTGGAAGTCGGTGAGAAGGGTGAGTGGAGAAGCCAGGGGAGGGACAGCTAGTGCTGGTCAGTAGACTTCAGGCTGATTCAGGGTCAGATCTTGCCATGCAAGCTGGCTGGCTCCAGCTGACCAACCCTCAAAGGCCTGCCTGGTTCCTCCTCCCCCGACCCCGCCCCAAGTAAACTTCCCATAGGTGTGGTCAAGCAGATGTCAGGCCAAGGACCGTGAATGCAGTGGCAACATGGTTTGCTGGGGGGTGGGGAGGGGTGCATTTGTGCTTTCCAGCACTGGTGGCCTGCCCTCTTACATCAGGAAGTGGGTTTAGAAATAATTAGGAATCCTAAAGCCCACTGGTTTATAGGAGAGCCTGTTAAGTAATTTGGTCCTATTTTTGCTCATGTAGTCTAAGAGCAATGTGGGTTTCCTGGGCAGTGATGTCAGGAAATTGTTAGGGATAGACATATAGACATACAGCTTTCATTTTTTTGAAAAACATTTTACTAAAGGAAATTATGCTCATAAAAACCTCGGTCCCATTCTTACCTTTCCTTTATTCCTTTAATATTGTTCCTTTGCATACATTGTCTGTTTGTGTCTCCTCTTTCAGAGTTGCGTGACATGTATTGCTTATCTTTTTTCTTGATTATATTTCATCAGCATTATCTAAATCAGGACACAGGGGAAATATTTTCTGTTTTTTAATTTAGCAGGGCTTTGATATAAGATAAGACACCCTCAATTGCGTTTGCATTCCCTGCTGGATCAACATTTCTGGTGTATGTATGTGTCATGGAAATAACATAGGGAGCTGAACTTCGATAACTTGCTGGACCTTTTCCAAGGAGTGGGTTGGGCTCCTTCACTCTGGGCCTATCCGGTGTGCTGAGCTGAGGATTTCCTGAGGTCTGATTAGCAGACATGGTTTTCTGACAGTAGCCAGGCTTATTGCTCCCAGAGTGCTTGGTCTTTACAAGTGAGGGATAGAATGAATTCTAGATGGGATAGAACAGATCCATGTATCTAAAACCAGAAGCTTCAGGTGTTAGAGGTGAAAATTCTTAAGTCGCTCTACTAAGTAAATTTTGTGGAGGGACAATTCACTACAATTGTATACATTTTTCAAGAGTCTATGAGTGTTAGAAATAGCCCTGAAAGGATATTAGCCTACACCAGAAGCTAGAATTAATATAAATCATACCTTTTCTAGAAAAGTTGGAATGCAGTAATTGCTTTAGGAAATGTGTTTATAAGTCTGATTTTTCTTGATGTCTTTCTGGGTACTGTGCAAAACATCTGTGTTTTGTTCAAGTCCTTGCACAATTTTGTTCTACAACTATCAGCACAGATTTCCCACCTGGCCACACGCAGTATTACTGAACCTAATTAAATTGTTTTGATTAAAAACCAGTAGACCTAACCTATTGAGCCCATCCTTCCCCAAAGCTGTTCACCCCACCAGAACTCCCTGGCTGCGTTTCCCTCTGGTCTGCTCGTCTGGCTTTATTCTGGGGGAGGCACTTTCAAGGTAACAAAATGGAGGAGAAACAGGATCTATGGAAAATTTGTGCCCTTCCTTAGCCACTAGGCATTAAAAGAATGAAGAACTGGTTATTGTCAGAGGGAAAAGTGAATACCCTAGAGGCAGGACAGTGCCTTGCAGATAGTAAATGTGTACCAGTGGCACCCCAGCTGGGGCTGAGCCTAAGCCAGGTTTCTGCAGGACTGCTTCACGACTCACCAGCCCCCGCCACCTAAACCCGAGTGCTTCTGTCTGTGGGATAAGGAGATTCTTCTACTGGGGGTTTAAGAAACGAGACAATAACTACATTCTTATCACCAAAAAAAGGAATATTATACCTTGTTTAATTAGAATTAAGTACATGATGGGCAATAAATCACACAGTTGAGTCCTTATATTTTCTTCCAGGCGCCCTGTCAAGGAGTGGCAATAACTCATAGCTGCAAGGGGTCCCTTGCCTGTCCCCAGTCTCCATGTGCTCTGTGAAGTTCTGTTTCACGTTCTGTTTTGTTCTGTGCCAATGTGGCTGCATCTCCTATCAAGCCGATCATACTTATTGCTGCGAATCCTAAGATCTCCTGTTTCCAATTGCTTGTTCAGACTTTAAGTGATGAGGTTTTTCTCCCTACTTATCTATTGTATTAGTTGTGTTTTTCCCAGACCTAAAGGGTCATTCTCTGCCTTCAAAACATTTTTCATAAGACTGCTGCCTGGCTTGCCCCAGAAATGTATTTCTATTTTCATGAAACTGTAGCTTTTTTATGTTATCTCTTCTTGAGTGACTTTGTGCATAGGAGCTTATGCTTATAGCTCAGGTGGGGATAACAAATTCCAAACTGAAAAAGGCTCCTTGATTATACAGAAGTTACAGATTAACTCTTGTGTATATCTATCAAATACCTGTATTCTGTCACGGCCAGCAAATTTCCCCATTTCACTCCAGAACATGTTTAATTAGGTGGTTTTCTCTATTGCATTGATGCTGGAATGTTTTTAACTCTGGGTTAAAATATGTCCTGATCCATGGGAAAAATACCTTCCTGATAGCATGTATATTCAAAGAAAAAACTTTCTCTTCACAGTTTTCTAATTACTTCATTTTCATCCCTGTTTCAGATGTTTCAGAACAGAGAAATGTGCTAAACTATGCAGAGAAGTGAAGGTGTGAGGAGGACACGGCAGACGCAGCAAGCTTGCCCCTCTGGCCCCTGGCAGCCTCTAGGCGACATCTCTTCCCTGACATCCTGACATCAGCAACTGTGGCAGAGTTGAGCATTAGCTGCACCCACCCCAGACAATTATGAAACCTTGAGGGGAGCCTGAGAACAAATTCACAGCTTATCTAAGAAAACCGTCCATGTTGATCAAGGGAATGGCTTCTGATAACATTTCACTTAAATTCCAAATAGATTGACATATCTTGCCACTCCCATAAACTTATAGTCTGAAATCAGCTTAGTCATAAGGAAGAAAGTACTAGAACACTTGCAGGAGTTCCGGTGCTTTTTACTCAGTGCAGGTCAAGAACAGGGGCTGGCAAACCTCTTCTATAAAGCACCTGAGAGTAAATATTTTAGATTCTGTCCCTGTCACAGCTGCTCAACTCTGCTGTGGCAAAAAAGCAATCACAGACGATACATAAACAAATACTGAGGCTGTTTTCAAGAGAATTTTTCAAACACAGTGAGCACCCTGGGGGGGGGGGTGCTGGATTTAGACTGTGGACTGTAGTTCTCTGACCCTTGGTCTAAAAGATCAAGGGTACAATGTTGCTCTAACTCTTTGATGTGAGGTTTATTTCCTCGCCAGTTTCCTGAGCTTCCTGGGGGCTTCCAGGGGTCAGAAGGGAAGGGAGACTGGGTGGGGTTGGGGGAGGGGAGGTGCCACTATAGGCCTGGCCTCTGCCTACCTCTTAAACTCCTCACACTAAATCCATTTCTGGTCTTTCCCCAGAGGTTCTCAAAGCACAGGGTGGACATCAGTCTGGCATCCTGTGTCCAGCCGAAGACCCTAGTCTTTCTGGTTAACTCATATGACTTAATTATTCATTGAAATCCCTTCCTATTTGTCACTAAACCTAGATTTTACTTTATGAACTTTTGGAACAAGAAGCATGCATGACCTTCATAACCCAAAACTTCAGGTCTCCCAATTATAAAAAACCAGAGAAAATTTAGGATCATTATGCCCAGAGAGAATCATTCCAGCTCACATGAATATATTTGAGTCTTAAACAAATTAGCTAATAAACTAAAATGATCTGAAGTAGAGACTAATGGGAAAAATAGCTGCTAAATGACTTTAAAGTTCAACTCTCAATGCTTGTATAAAGGTTGTTAGTTTTGGTAAATAGGTGTTTGGAAGTTCATATTATATTCATATCACTTTTGCAGTATCAAATGTTTAAGACTCTACAAGACCAGGAAGCTAAAAGACACAAATGCTGACTTTTGCGTGAGTTTTTCCTAATCTGCATTTCCTTGCTTCCCATTTATAGGAGGATAGCAGGAAAATCACCACGATTACATAGCAATCTTGGGAAATCTACTGAAGACTAAGCATTCTAAGCTCTGGGAACAGAAGAATGGATTTAAACAAATTCACCAACTCATTCTCATCTGTAGGGTATTGGCAAAATAAATCCAGTGCTTGCCTTAGTTAGAGTTTATCTGGCTGAAGGGGTTAAATCCTACCTGGGCCTAACGAAAGGAACCATGTGCTAGAAATACAGAAAGAACCTCCGGGACCAAGGGCAGGCCTAGGACCAGGAATGGGGCCTGGAAGTGGTCAGACTTATTCTTTTCTCCCTCCCTCCTTTGCCTAGGTCTCTCATAATTGGTTTGACATAAAGACTTCTACAGTTTCCAGCACTTCCTTGCAGAACACCCTTCTCTGCTTACTTACTAGGGTGCTGGTTCCAAATAGGCATCCTCAAAAAATCATCTCATTCCCGGAATCCCCATACCACAAAGAGGGTTGGCCCTTAATAAATCTTTATTAATTAGTCCCTTGTCAGAATGGTCAGAATTAAATAACTATGGTGTGTATAGCTAACTAGATACTCCTTGGTCAAACTTCACAATTTGGGGAGGGAGAAGTCAATTGGCCAGTCTGAGCCAGCGTCCTATACTGTCCAGTCAGCTGTGAGGCTGTGATTTCAGACCTCATCTGCTATTGATGAGGCAGCCTTCAGAAGACACCTAGCACCAAGAAAAGTATTTATATTAGTGCCTTCATGTTGTCTAAAAACCTGATTCCTGAAACAGTGAGATATGAATTTAACAAGTTACTTTAGTGATGTCAAAACCCAAATAACTTAGTGGATTCCTAAGTTACATCTACCACAAAGAAGGGCTCCTCAGACTTTACACGGTGGGTGGTATCTTGGCAGAAGAGGACTCTGCCCATGTCCAAATCAACCTACACTGCTCTATCTGCCATTGATTCATGAAGGTCACATCAGAGGAGGGCATCAGTTGATTAAAGATAATTTGTGTATTTGTATCATGTAGGTTTAAACATTGCCACACATCATGTCCTTTACAGGAATGCTCCTCTAGAAAGAAATGCTTCAGCTCTAATGGCACAACCCTACACACTAGGGTGCCCATTTCTCCTGGTTTGCCTGAGACCATCTTTGCATTATCGTTAAAAGCCCAACATCCTAGGAAATCCCCCAGTTTGGGGCAAGCTAGGACAGTTGGTCACCCTCACCTACAACCAGCCTAAAGCGTAAAAGTGTGATTATGAATAGTGAGCCCTCTTTTCAGCCTCTAAATCTGATTCTGGAAGCAGCCTCTGAGCTAAGAGTGCCTTGCTGAGTCAGTGGGCTGCCTCACTGTATATTTCTTCAGTGGGGAGCCTTCTGTACTTCCCAGATGCTATGCTCTGCAAGGACTTTGATTTGGGGAACCATGATTGAAGTTACAGCACTTAGCCCATCTGATAGTACTCACCATTCCTTCCATGAGGACATGCGGAGAGAATAACAAGTTCATCCTCAAAGACGCCTTCAGGCCTAGAGGGGATATAAAGTCATGCATGCAAACACAGCTTCTACCACCAACACCATCATATCAGAATACTAAGACCTCATATTATAAGAATATTTACCTATGATATACATCTGAAACTAATAGGGTTTTATATGTCAATTATACCTTAGTTTAAAACAAGTTTACTTATTTCCCCCTTCCTATGGGATGTATGTACCCTGACAGACCCTTATTTGTCTGTTTACTTCCTAGTAAATTGCTGTATTTCCCATGCCAAAAACAGTAACACACAAAAGGTTTTTAAATATTTATTGGATGAATGAAAACAAATGAATGAACTAAAGATAGAAAAAAAAGTTAGAAGGTGTTATTTTTAGCTGCTAAAACAAACAACCTTAGATTGGGTGGCTTATATATAACAAATTTATTTCTCATAGCTCAGGAGACTGGAAGTCCAAGTTTAGGGAGCCAGCATGGTCAAGTTCTGTTAAGAGTCCTTGTCCAGGTTACACACTGCCACTTCCTTATAAGGAAGCAAGCAAGAGGAGTCTTGCTTGACTTTTAAAAGGGCACTAATCCCAATTAGGAGGCCTCACTTTCATGACCTCATCAAATCCTGATCACCTCCCAAAGTCCTCATCTCCTAGTATCATCACACTGGGGAATTGAGTTTCAAAATATGAATTTGGGGGGGTACATAAGCATTCAGTTTACAATTGAAGGATAATGTAATAGTCTGGAGAGACAATAAAGCTCTAAATGAAGATGGTTGCTAGGAGAAAGAATTAAAAAGATACTATTGCTCTTTGCCTGAACAGCGCACATTATATATTTTCTGTTTTTGAAATATTTTCAACTGCTTTTTTTCTGTAACTTCTAGCCATTACAGACATACCCACACATGCACACACACAACCTTTAAAAAAATTTTTATAGTGGAAAATCTCAAAATGTCTGAGACAGAAAATAGCGTAATGAACTCCCTTCTACAGTGATAAACTTTTGAGGAATCTTGTTTCATCTATACCCCATCTATGTCTCCTTTTTGCTGGATTGTTAGGGGAAAAAAAGTCCCAGAAATCATGTGATTTCATTGGTATGATATTTTCTTTCTTTCTTTCTTTCTTTTTTTTTTTTTTTTAGTATTTTATTTATTTATTTGAGAGCGAGTGTGTGTGTGTGTGAGCAGGAGGAGGTGTAGAGGGAAAGAGAGAATCTCAAGCAGACTCCCCATTGAGCATGAAGCTCTACTGGGGGCTCAATCCCTTGATCCTGAGACCATGACCTGAGCTGTAATCAAGAGTAGGAAGCTTAGGGGCACCTGGGTGGCTCAGTCGTTAAGCGTCTGCCTTCGGCTTGGGGCATGATCCCGGGGTCCTGGGATCAAGCCTCATATCAGGCTCCCTGCTTGGCGGGAAGCCTGCTTCTCCATCTCTCACTCTCACTGCTTGTGTTCTCTCTCTCGCTGTGTCTCTCTGTCATACAAATAAATATTAAGAAAAAAAAAAAAGAGTAGGAAGCTTAAACGACTGAACCACCCAGGGACCCCTGATATTTTCTTTTAAAATAACTTCCTACTATTGTTAAAAATTATGGGTATGTATTAACCCAATCATACGTTGGTGAAACAGACAGGAGACGTAATGAACCTAAGATAAAACCACTGATAGTTTCCAAAAGCTTCTTTGGTGCTAATATGGAGCTAGGGTTGAGACCCATATAGCTGGTTGTTCCGTTTCTATATTCTTATGGTATCTGGTAACATAGATGTGATTTGGGGGCATGCTAGCCCATGATACCCATGAACTTGTAAGCTTCTGAGGGCAGGAACAGAGCCCTATTCACCACAGTGTCCCAAATACAGAAAATCCCTAATAAATACATGTGCATAAATATTGATTAAGGTCTAATCAATAGGATTTTTCAATTAATTGTATAGTATTTTACAGTTTATTCCCAGTCTTGTGTTGAAGTGAGTAATGGAAAAAATGGTGACACCATTGCATAAACCAGGAAGTGTGTAAGAGGACGTGTGCTAGAGGACAGCGATTAAATCAGTTTGGCAATTTTGAATCTGAGATGTCTGTTGGGTACCCAACTAAAAAAAGCTCAGCAGGCAGTGCCAAATGTGCATTTAGGGCTCAGAAGAGAGACTAAATCTAGAGAGAAATGTTTGGGTGTTTACCAATTAGAAATAACAGGGGTAGAGGAGAATTGAGGGAGCCAGTGTAGAAAGTTTGGGGGGTCAAGAGTAAGGGTACGAATTTAGGTACCAGCAGGAAGAAGAGGCTGTAGCACAGAATTTTTACAGATAAGAATTTGATTATGTTAAGTGAAATAAGTCAATCAGATAAAGACAATTATCATATGGTTTCACTCATGCAGAATATAAGGAATAGTGCAGAGGATCATAGGGGAAGTGAGGGAAGACTGGGAAGAAAGCAGAGAGGGAGACAAGCCATGAGAGACTCTTAACTATAGGAAACAAACTGAGGGCTGCTGGAGGGAAGGTGGGTGGGAGATGAGGTAACAGGGTGATGGGGATTAAGGAGGGCACATGATGTCTAAGCACTGGGTGTTATATGCAACTAATAAGTTATTGAACCCTACATCTGAAACTAATGATGTACTATATGTGGGCTAATTGAATTTAAATAAAAAGAAAGAAACATTAGATGACCAGAGTCCAATAGTAGTAACCTGCATTTATACTCAATAGAACAACCAATCAAAAACAGAAGAATTCATACTATATTTTTGTTTTACAGATGCCAGATAGCTAGGAAGCCTAAGTTCATAAATTGTGTTTCTGAGATATAATGTTAATGTAACTCTGAACCCAAACTAATATAATGTCCAATAAAAATTCCTTCCTAAAAAAAGAATTTGAGAGGCAGGAGCAGAATGTAGTTTTTAAAGGTAAGAGAACTGAACATTATGAATATACTTAATGCCACTGAAGTGAACAAATAAAAGTGTCAAAAGGGTAAACTTCATGTAGTGTATAATTTAACACACACGCATGCGTGCACACACATGCACGCACAGATAAAGGAATTCCCGGAAGTGAGTAAGTGGGTATGCAGCCCCTCCAAACACTAGAGACAGAGCAAGGAAAATGAGATCTGAACACCGGGACACTGATTTGCTAAGTATGAAGTCATTGCTTCATCAACCTGGAATCAGTTTCAGGAACAAGCAAGGGAGACAGGGATGCCAGATTACAGGGAAGAGGTGAGCAGAAGCAGCAGAAACTGGAAGGGTGGGTTTCTTTTACAAAAAGATTGTAGACTTGGGACAGTAGCTTTGGTAAATTATTTCTCAAAGTGTTGTCCTTGAGTCCGCCACATCAGAATCATCTGGAATAATCCATTAAGATTCTTAGGCCCACCCCAGATGTATTGAGTGTATTGAGTCAGACACTCCAAGGTGATGAGAGTCAATTTTTAAAATATAATTTAATGTATTTATTTGAGAGAGAGACACAGAATGCACAAGCAGGGGGAGGCGCAGAGGGAGAAGCAGGCTCCCTACTGAGCAGGGAACCCAATATGGGGCTCCATCGCAGGACCCTGAGATCATGACCTGAGCCAAAGGCAGATATTTAACTGATTGAGCCACCCAGGTGCTCTTCAGGGGTACTTCTGAACACTAAATATCAAGGGCCACCATTAACCTGGAAGGTTGTCTGATGGAAGATTGAAGATGGGCACAGCTAGGCATGTTTCTAGCAGAGGGAAGGGTCAGGAGGAGAGGAAGATGTTTTTCATTTGGTGATAGAGGTGCTGGCCTCAAACAAGAGCCAGAGGAGCCTGAAAGTGGATATAGAAGTAGATAAAGGGACAGAGAAATGTGTGAGGGAAGAAGAGGAATGGGGCGAGCTCTTCCTAAACTGGGAGGATGGACTGAATGCTGCAGGGCCAGTCCCTCTTCAATCAGAGAGCTCTAAACTTGGGCTTTCACAGGTCTCAGGAAAGATAGGCATCAAGCACTCCACAGGGCAGGGTGCTGCCATAGCAGCTCATCGTCTGGAGCAGGAATTCCAGGGACTGGCAAAGACCTCACCGAGAGGGAAAGCTGTGTGCATGGTGGGAGGATGGTCAGGGATGCCAGACAGGGATGAGAGGCTTAGAGTGAGAAAGGGAGGCTCTCTTCTGTGGTCGGAGGGTGTTCCAAAAGCGAGCTTACTCTCAGAGGGTCTGGTGTAAGACCCTTAAGTCAGGATGGGTAGAGCTTCACTGAAATACTTGAACACCTCACAGGAGTTACCATAATTTGAAAAAGATATAACTGCTTATTATACAGATTCTATTACTCACACTCTGCCTCATTAGTCTTTCCCACTGCTACTCTGTTGAAAGGCTGTTGGCTCTATTTATTTCTTCTATCTGGTTCTCTCTTATAATCCCGCTGAGGAAAGAAGCTTTAAAATAAGAGATGCAGAAGGTAGGGTTGAGGCGCCCCTGCCTCTTGAATTGCAGGGGTTACACACAGCCTTTGGGAGAAACTTGAGCTAACACCTACCCCACTGGTACTAACTGGGAAGCTCACTCTGCTCATTTTATGGCACGGAGACAATAACACCTGTCTCACTGGGTAGCTAGCTACAAGGGTTGACTGAAAAAAAATGTGTAAAATATAATTAGTTTATTATCAGGCACACATAAGCATTCAAGAAATGGTACTGCTATTGAGGTAATAGGAATTAATTTTCATTATTATTATTATCATTATTATTAGGTAAACTCAGATATTTCACTGGGAAGGAAATACCAGGAGATTGTTCTGATGCAGCCCGGGCATATGCCAACCACTGCCACCAAAGGTATCTTTAGATGACTTGCTACCCTCCCTTCATGTCTCCAACTAGCTCAGTGGTTCCTACACCTGGCTACATATTAAAATCAAAATTTAAAGGATACTAATACCCAGGTCCTACCCCAGGTTAAAGAATCTCTTTGAAGTCTACTGAGGTCCAGATCAAGCCACTTTTCTAAGGCTCCTTAGGTAATTTCCAGGCACCACCTGAGGTGAGCACTTCCAAGCTAGCTGGACACTAACAGCAGGTGGTGGGGTGAGGATGTTCAAGATGCTTTACAAAGAGCAGTGATTTACTGTCACACAGAGTTTTAGGGGACTAAAAGAAATGCTACGACTACCTGACCACATATCCTCTAAGGCTATACCCTCTCTTTTGGCAACAGATGTACTCCTTCAGGACCAAATTGATGTTTGGTGTGAATGGACATTTCAGCACATGTAAAAGTAGTCATGGAACGGAGGGTGAGTCTGCAGGATACTGGGGCAATTTTTCCAAGCCCTAGATTCCCAGGACAGATGTCCTGGGAAAGCATAGGGCATATCACTCTCCCAGTTGAACTGGCTGTGTGGGAAGTCTTAGCTCAAATGTAGACATTTTGCCCTCACTCTCCACTTCAATTTGGTTCCTTTCTTCATTTTTCTTGGACTACGTCTACAGTGACTCTCTCTTCTCTTTCTGTATCAGTGTGAAGTGTGGTGTAGAGGAGGGCTCTGTCCTCAGCCACATTTTCCTTAAAATCTCTGCAATATCTGTTGGTAATGAGCATCATGTAAGCAGTCTGCAAAGCATAGGACAGGCTGAGGCTCCATCACATTTGCCCTGATGTACCTACCTCAGGGAGGCAAAGTTTGTGATCTCCAGGTAAAGATAATTCCATGACATGAAAGCCACTGCCTCATGTGAGTACACATGAGGTCTCAACTTCAGGTCTGAGTTCCCCGTGCTTAAGGATCATGGGCTTCATTTTTAATTTTCAGCCCCAGTGGGAAAAGTCAATCTGCCCACATGTGTGTAGGGTGAGATAAGCAAGTGGAGTGAAGAAGAAAGAGTAGGAATCAGGAGGTATAGATTCCAGCCCAAACTCCCCTACAAATCAGCTTTACTGACATGAACTTCCCTGACTCTTTAGGTAAAATGTGAGATTGGATCACATAGATGGTTTCCAATAGCCGTCTTTCCTTGCTACACCTAGGGATCTGGGGGCCTCTTTTTTTTTTTTTTTTTTAAGATTTATTTATTTATTTTTAGAAAGAGAAAGAGAGAGAGAGCAGGTGGTGGGGCAGAGGGAGAGAATCTTAAGCCGACTCCCCACTGAGCACAAAGCCTGATGTGGGGCTTGATCCCACCACCCCAAGATCATGACCTGAAGTGAAATAAAAAATCGGACACCCAACTGACTGAGCCACTCAGGTGCCCCACTAAGGTCCTCCTTTAGTAATTTAGAATTTTGCCCTAATATCCCCACAATTAAGAGCATGTATGTTGGGAACCTTAACTTATGTCATCTTTATAGTCCCTTCTAGTTCTAATATTTTCTAATTTTTCCCATTCCATGTTTTCTAGCCTGTTAATGCTAAAACCTCTTAAACTGGGAAATACCCAAGCCACGAGTGCTAGCCACATCTGGCTTTGTAGTGGCTGAGAGGTATGTGTTGGCTCCTAGAACTATTTTAAATAATGAACCTGGTGAGGAAAATCACCATAGTAACCTAGCTCCTGGCTCCTTTCCACTCCCACTCTTCTTCCAGGCCACACCCTTTTTGGCTGTTGATGAGTTTGGGTTACACATGGACGAGGCTGTGCCATGTGGCAGTTGTGGATTTAACTTAACGAGGGCCAACTATGGTAATTGCCTTTCCCAGTCATGCTAGTAATTGGATGGTGAGACCATATCTGCAGGGCTCTTAGTCCTTAGAACAAATAAATGGCTCAGTGTTGCAACTCCTATTGCCACATGACCTACTATAACTCTTGAGCATTCTTCTGCCAAGAGGACGACAGCAGTGCCTTCCTTACAGAAATGCCCCAAATCAACTTAGAAATGTACAAGGGAAAGGTGTTCTGAAAGCATAAATACTGGTTTCAAACCAAAAAGCTCTGCTGAGTTGCTGCTGAATTGCTGCTGAGTTGCTTACAATGTGTGTAAGGTTTAAAGATGGCTTCCCCGAATAAAATCCCATATCACTCTTTTTCATGCCTTCTACTTTTCCTGGCTAGAGTAACAGAAACTGAAAGCTCGGATGATGACACAGCAATTGCTAATTTGCAGATATTTACTTCCCCATTCAACAATACAACAGTTACTGAGTGCCTGCTGTGCACTGGGCTGAAGCCTGCTTGAATGTGCAGGTCAGGCTACTGCCTACTGCCCTCCATGACTGTCTGGCGTGCTCTGGTTTCATGGGGCATGTTCTCCAGCTGCACAGAGAAGCCACGTCAGGGTGAGGGGTTCCCAGGATGTGGCGATCCAGTGCTAAAACTGGTACAGCCTTAGTGGGTCACCCTGAAGTACATCTATATGGCTTCAAGCTTCTGAGGGATAAATACAGAAATGGAAGTAGAGAGAGCATGCTGACTCATTTTATCTGGTCATGTAATCTCTGGCAGCAGATGTGGCAAGGACAGCAGTGAAGACAGTCTGGAGGCAAAAGGACTGAACCAAAGTGGGTTATCAATAAGCGGTGCCCTTTGGAAATGACAGCAGATTGCCATATAATACTGCAAAGACAAGTCCTTTAAACACCTACCCATGCCTTGCTCATCACATGAAAGATGTGTAAGCAAAGTTACCCCACACGAGAGACATGCAAATGGGAAGAATCATGACAAGCCAGCCTCAGACCCTCCTCAGTAGGAATCTAGAAAGATGTGAAATATCACTTAGAGAGGTCTGAGATAAATTTCAAGGATTTCCAAGCTGGCCCATGTTGAAACAGGCATTTGGAAGCTCAGCTCTGTTCTAAGGAGAAGTCCCAGCACTGAGGTCCATGTTACTGTCCGCATGTCTACTCCATACAACTAACAGGCTTCAATCCAGGGCTGAACCAAAGGATTGTGGGTGATTTGTCTTCTGAAAGATGCAAAACAGGAAAACTGCAGTCGTTGTAATCTTAGTGCAGGGATGATGTAGCTCATAACACTTAACTCTAGTTTAATTATTATAGACGGGGCCACTGATAATACATCAAAGTCAGTATTAAGTATTAAGCTTACTGTGATGACGGTCTTAGTTGATCAATTATCTGGGAAGTGTCATGTTATTTTGATCTTTCAGGGAGAACAAGAATGGGCCAATATAGGGGCGCCTGGGTGGCTCAGTGGGTTAAAGCCTCTGCCTTCAGCTCAGGTCATGATCTCAGGGTCCTGGGATTGAACCCTGAAATGGGCTCTCTGCTCAGCAGAGAGCCTGCTTCCCCATCTTTCTCTGCCTGCCTCTCTGCCTACTTGTGATCTCTCTCTGTGTGTCAAATAAATAAATAAAAATCTTAAAAAAAAAAAAAGAATGGGTCAATATTACTGTCCAAAAACATTAGCCAATAAAGATAAAGAAGTTCCATCTTTAGCATCCTATTAGCATAAACATTTTAAAAATCCCCTGCATAATGCTAAATAAATATTTGGAAATTAATGATTTAGTTAATCTGCTGGATGTTGGGAAATACAGTAAGACCAACTTCATTCATTTTTTTTAAATGTTTTATTTCTTTTCAGCGTAACAGTATTCATTGTTTTTTCACCACACCCAGTGCTCCATGCAATTCGTGCCCTCCCTAGTACCCACCACCTGGTTCCCCCAACCTCCCACCCCCCGCCCCTTCGAAACCCTCAGGTTGTTTTTCAGAGTCCATAGTCTCTCATGGTTCACCTCCCCTTCCAATTTCCCTCAACTCCCTTCTCCTCTCCATCTACCCTTGTCTTCCATATTGTTTGTTATGCTCCACAAATAAGTGAAACCATATGATACTTGACTCTCTCTGCTTGACTTATTTCACTGAGCATAATCTCTTCCAGTCCCGTCTATGTTGCTACAAAAGTTGGGTATTCGTCCTTTCTGATGGAGGCATAATACTCCATAGTGTATATGGACCACATCTTCCTTATCCATTCATCCATTGAACTTCATTCATTTTTGAAGAGGTTTTGTGCCAAGGCCAGGCAAAAAATAGTCTATAGTCTAACAGGTGGGCATTTACTGAATACACAGACACACACACATACTCACACACACACGTGCACATGCATGCACACGCACACGCAGAACAAGACTGAGAGTAACACTATATCAAAAACTAATGATGTACTGTATGCTGGCTAACTGAACATAATAAAAAAATGAACACACTAAATCATGAGGTTTTTGTTTATCATAAATAAACAAAAATTTAAAAAGACTGAGAGTGACTGAAGATGACCCAGAGAGAATAAGAGAAATTGTGACCTGCCTGGCCACCAGGGAAACTGAGGGAGAGGAACTGCTCGCTTTAATTCCATCCACCCACCCAGTTCTAGTGCATGTACAGCTTCAGCATAAATCCCATTTTCACCTTGAAAACTCAAGTGTGTTTTCATTACCCACACTGATGATGAACATAGTTACAAACCATATCTAATGAGTAACACAGAATATCAACCATTTTTAATAAACTTTTTTTAATGGAAAAGGGAAAAAAAATCTCCCATAAGGATAACTCTGAATTTAGAAAGAGTGGGTAGGTTGCATGACTAGCTGTGCCTTCTCAGTATTGGTAAGGCACTTTTCAAAATTATATGTATATAAATCAGCACTAAAATAAAAAGAATTCAGGAAATTATCTGCTATCAAAGACAGTCTATTTGGTGTTTCTGATGAATTCACTATCAGCTTGAGTTATTTATTTTTTCAAGAATGTTATGTTTGGGGACAATTTTTATCAGTGAGTCAACCTTTGTTTGCTTTTATTGGTTTTAACTTCTATTATTTTTCCTCATTGCTCTTCCAGCTTTCATGATTTATTGAGCCCTGACTAAAGAAAGATGTCCACTCATTGATATGCTGACAACTTGATAAATCACCCACACATGTACCACACACACCTCCCACATAACACACACTCATACCACATACACACACCACACATGCACACACACCACACACTCATACATATCACACACACACCACACATGCACACACACCACACCCCCACACATATCACACACACACACCAAACACTTATACAAGGTACCACCCACACCCCATACACATACCATACTCCACACACGTATCACACACCACACATTCAAGGTTTCAAGCCTTTGCTTTGGTTCCTGGTGTCTGTTCCATTCATCTACCCAGTTCTAGCACATGTACAGCCTCAGCATAAATCCCCTCTTCATCTTGAGAACTCAAGTGTATTCCCATTTCCATATGCTCATACCATATACCCCACACACTACACACTGCGTACTACACATACACACACCACACACACTGCTTACCACACATACAAATAACCACACATACACACCCCACACATATACCACACCCTCCCACATACCACACACCATACATTCACACCATATACCACACACAGTACATCCCACACATACACATAAAACATACAGTACACACATACACGCCACACACATACTACATGGCACACACACCACATACACACATCACATGCCACATACTACACACACACACATACCAGAATCACACACAATAAATAGTGTGGAGATTTTTCTCCAGAGTTGATGCTTAGTAAGCACTCCATTTTCTAGAAATTCATGCTTGTCTATTCTTACTGCTATAAATAACCAGGTTGATCACCATGTGCTTTTGGCTTTAATGAGGAAAGTTCCTTGGGCTCAAAGTTGCCCCAGACCGGCTTTGTGCTTCTGTTGGAGGAGGTCCCTGTCTGTCCATCAGCAGCGGAGAGTGCATGCATCTCTTCATGTGGAAGCTGAGTGCCTCTCACTTGATAGGAGCCCTGGAATCTGGAGTTCCTGTTCCAGGCATTCAGTCAATAGAAAGCAGTACCTTAGAATATTCCAGTAAATGATTAGGAAAACTGCTTATTTAAATTATGAATGTGAGGGGCGCCTGGGTGGCTCAGTGGGTTGAGCTGCTGCCTTCGGCTCAGGTCATGATCTCAGGGTCCTGGGATCAAGCCCCGCATCGGGCTCTCTGCTCAGCGGGGAGCCTGATTCCCTCTCTCTCTCTCTTTGCCTGCCTCTCTGCCTACTTGTGATCTCTCTGTCAAATAAATAAATAAATAAATCTTTAAAAAAAATTATGAATGTGAGGTGCCATCTCTGAGGTTCTAGCTAATATCTTTCTAATTATCTTTATTTGTTAGTGGCACTTAAAAACTTCAAAGGACTCATATACTCTGTCTTATGACCAACTGTTTCAACAAAACAATGAAGTATTTGTTATTCTTATTGAATTCACATCAAGAAAGCAGAAGCTCTGAGAGACGAATTGATTTGTTCATGGTCACATGATCAGTCATCAGCATTTACCAGGACAAGACTCAAGCTGTCCTGCTTTCTTCTTTACACGTAGGAAAAACTTTGTTCTTTTAATTTATTGCTTTAAGGTCTTTCATTATGCCTTTTACCAACCAAGCCACCATTAAGATAATAGGGTTAACATACGTTTAGAAAGATTTCTGGAGGCAGTTCTGTAAATTAAGTTAGATAAATCATTGTAAATTATTAATTTATAGCTCTAGAATTGATAAAGAGCATGAACTTGTGACAACATGCTCAGACCTGTTCTGTTTTGAACTAACTGCCTTGCTAGTGAAACATCACACAGGTCTTATACATGTGTTCCTCTTAGTTTGTGATTATGAAACCTGCAGACATGCCTTTTTGGAATATTATATTTTCTTCAAAACTCCCTCTTGCCCTCTAGTTTTATCTATCCCATCTGAAATGAGGCCCATGGGCATTGCTGAAGAGAGCTAAAACACATCTCATCAGTAGCTGCGCAGACAGGCCAGAAACTATTTAAGAACCAGAGGCTTTGTCTGAAGCTTGACAAAACCATCAGATATGAAGGAGACCAAGAATTTTCACTTCTTCCCCTCTGCTCACTGGACTGCTTCTGTTTGTCCAACTGATATCAGTGAAAAATTTGCTCACCTAAAATTTATTTCCCGGAATTTTATATTTCTTTAAGAAGCCCAAAGGAATAGTTGCTCCTTAAACTCTGGTTGTGTAAGATCAGGCTGATGTCTCCTGGCCTAGATGCTACCTATTCATCCATTTGGATGGACATGGAAGTGGAGATCCTATCGTTTGCTCTTATTTCTGTAGAGCAAATCTTGTCTCCTCAATTATCTTGTAAATAAGAGTCACGATTTACACTTGTTGATTATTTCAACAAGTCCTCTGAAATGCTCAGTGGTGAATTTGTAGGTAATCAGACATTGATAAACTCCACATCATTCTGTCTACAACAGATTAGATTAGAGAATCATGTCAACAAGAATCCCACCAGGAATTCTGGGATTCCTGGCGAAGGAATTCATCACTCCATCTGTGTCAGCCCTTTTGATCTATTCATGTCTTGGAAACATCTGTTCCCTCAGATCAGAGCATATAATACCAATGTAGCTGTAAGCATGAGTATAGAGTCAGACTCTACAGGTTGCCACAACCTCCGTGTGTGACCTCAGGCAAGTTGTTTAACCAACCAATGACTCTGTTTCCCCATTCTAATATGGGCCTAATAACGGTAAGTACCTCAGCAGTCCTCAAAAATGTAGCAAGTATTTAATGGATACTTGAGATATTTATGCCATTTTACCATTTCTCTGGCATCTTAAATATACAAAATTCTTGTCAATTTACACAGTCTTACCAACATTTTTTTCTTAGTTTACCTTTCTTCATCTTCAGCAACTTGTTTCCATTAGCTGAGCTGAAGAGCAGGTTCTTCTTATGAAGTAATGCACCACAAGTCTTCCCTGGGATTCCTCTTCTTCAGAGACAAAAAAAAATGGAAACTACTCCCATTTGACCCTTTCCTTTGTTTCAAGCTTATTTCAGATCTCTCCCTTTCCAAGGAGATATCCATGCTTTGTTATTTCCTTTAGGATACCCTGTCCCCTCTCTTTTCTTCCATCCATCCTCAGTCTGGCTCTCTGCCCAGAGTAGTCATAGTAGCAGTGGTCACAACCTCTAAAGCAAATGCAGTTCACATGTGTGTGATTTTAAAAAACAAGTCAAATTTGTTGCCAACACATTTAAAAATAGAAAACTTCCAAGATTTTGACTGCCTGGCTCTCCTGAAAGCCGGCAGCCAATTGCTGGGTCTGTATTTTATAGGGTAAGAATCCTAGGATAGTGAGTGATTGTGGGCACCTGGAGCTGTTATAGACTCTCTCCAGTAACCCTCACCCCCAACGAGGTCCAAGCCAGCTTCCAGCTGCCCTCTTTCACCTGCCTTCCCTACCCAGATTTTGAAGATATTCCATTTTGTGACAGCGCATGAAAATCTGGGCATAGTGACCCAGGATGATATACAAACTTTGAAGTGCAAACATCTGACAAGTCCTCGTCTCTACAAGTTGTCTGATTGTAAGCTGGTCCCTTGATATTTTTGTTTCCTTATCTGGTAGGGGATAGGACATCTGACTTCTTTCCTTTACAGGGATATTGAAAGGAATTTAGGAGACAATGAAGACATTGCCTCAGTAAAAGGGGCCTCCCTTGTTTATCTCAAGCACTTTCCCCAGGGTCCTTGGTATTGCTTAAACAAGAGTTTGTGCCAAAGTGTTCCCTCTGCCTTTGACTTTCTGCATGTAAGAATTTTTGCTTATGGGTCTTAGAGGCCATGACGCTATCAATCCAGGCAAGTCATTCTTTTTCCATGTTTATGACTCCCTGAAAGGAAGAGGTAATGACAATCTTCCTTGCAGGCTGGCTACCTTACTTGGTCAAAGGAAGACGATAATTCCTACACACTTACCCTGCATGCTAGTTTTCACTACAAAGAGCCTCACACACCCACATACTGCCCACAAGCTGGCATGACCCCAGGATAAATAAAACATATATTTTTCTTATTAATCACCAATATAAAAACACATGGCCTCTCTTTCTATTGTTCTGTGCCTGGTTCACACCCTGTATAATTTTATACTGCTTTTACAGCCCTGACATGCCCTAAGCTACAACTGACATTGATTCACTAACTTATAATGTTATCTGTGTTATCTGTTCTCAGTGTCTACATGGAGTTCTCTAAGAGCTGCCCAGGCAGTGACTCAGGCCTTCAGAGAGCAGTGCATTGTAAGGTCACACATGGAGGGGAGCAATTTGTGATTTAGAATGCTTCTTATTGGTAACCACATTTGGGCTTGATCTACTCAGCGATTTCTGTGGGAGCAACCTCATGACAATTTCTAACTAAGGTTCAGCATTTGCTTCTTGAATCAACTAAAATTCCACTAGAATTAGGTCATTTTATGTCCACTTAACAAGACAAGCTCTTTAAAAGGGAGTCATTATGATAGCATGCCTGATACAAAGACACATGGCTTGAAAAACAGTCTTTATATAGCTCTGAATGTCTGCAAAGAGGAAATTTTTGCTTGTAAGAAGGCAAGTATTTCACCAAAAGTACAATCTTTGAGAAAAAAATCCAGCTTGATTTATGCTAAGCATGAGTTTATCAACCTAGGAGCCAAATGTTTGAAGAAAATAATGTGAAATACGCATGTATTTTAAAATACAAAAAAATTTTGCTAAACTTCTAATTGAAACTAATGTTTATAATTTCCCTTTGAGCTGAAGTGTTGTAGTATAACATATTTCCTCCATTCCGAGCCATATTTAGACCCTTCATCTTAAGACATTTGAAATTAAGGAACAATATAAGTCTGGAAGAATTGTTGGTGCTCACTAAACACCCATGGGATTCTCTACATTCCCTAGCCTCTTTGCAGTTGTTCTGGGCCTGCAAAAAAGGAGCTTAAGTATTTGTGTCATTTTCAGGTTGAATCAGTTAAAACCTTGTGAGCCTCCTTCAGCTTTCTGGTTCCCTGACCTCAGAGGCCATGTACTTGAGATCACATAGCCCTAAGAAGAAGGATGGCTGCCCAACCTGCATTCAGCTGAGATATGAAAGAAGAATAAAGTATTGTTAAGTAAGATATGTGGGGTTTATTTGTTACTGCCCCATAACCTAGTCCAACTTGTTTAATCCATATGTTTAAGATAAAGGGAATTTCTCCACTGAAAAAGCTAATGTTAAATCCATGACAAATTTTCTAATCATTGTCATAGAATCCAAAGAATACAGATGCTATTTATTTTAGTTTCAGCAGTAGATGGGAAACTTTTGAAAGACTTTACATCTAGAGAAGTGGTTGTCAGTTGGAGGCAGGGATATGGCTTAAATGGAATCTCCTGGAGAACACTTTCAAACCCCCCTTTCCATTCTACCCTAATCCTCTTACTCTCCAAATTTAGATTAACTTTGTTTTCTACATCCTTTTAAGAATCACAAATTAGAGAAAGAAAATATTCTGTAAACATAGGAATGGTGTTCCAATTAAAATTTCTGCCCTTTTTGTTGCTTCCATTTAAAAAAAAAAATTTTGCGTTAAAATATGTGTGGGGGAAGCCAAGAAGGCAGTTTAGATTAGGGTCAGAACTATGGAAGGAGCTGAAGGGGATACCTGCCAGGTCAAGGACAGGAGGTGATGAGAAGGGGGCCAGGATGGGGAGCACAGAGAAGGTGACTAATGTGGACATGGTTACATACAAGGCATGAGCAAAATAAGTAAATAAATATACTAAGGGTGATGAGAGTCAGTTTTCTCAGTACTGAAGAAAGTGATTATCAAAATGGAAAGTGAGAAGGCAAGAATAAGCCCTCAACTTTTGGACTAGAGGTGGAGCACCTGTGTGAAATCATAGTTTTTAAAATGTAATCAGACATAGAGATGTGTATTGTGTGTAGAGGATTTGGATATACGTTTCCTAGCTCTCTCTGCTGAGAAGACCTATGAGAAATCATTCCACAGTGGCACTGAGTGTATCTTGTACCCAGATCTTAACTGCTAAACAACATTCTGCACTAGAAGGATGGAGGGTTTCTTGGAGAAATTGTTGATTTCAGGCTCAGACATGGTAAGTATAAGGCAGGCCTGGAATATCTTCTCCTATCAGAAAGCAAAGAAGTACTCCAAAATGGGATATGTGATGAAGATACAGGAGCCAGGCAGAAGGGCTCCCACTGGCTGAATCTTGGATAATCTGAGCATCAAAATAAATCATGATAGCAACAGATTATAAGTCACTGAATAAAATTGGAATCTGAGTTTATTCTTATACAAATAAGTAAATATGTGGGAGATGGGAGGTAAAAGTTCTTCTTCACAGTAGAATGCAACTATGAAAGGTAGAAGGAAATATGACCTTAGAAAATCCCTGCTTAGCAACCAAAATAGTAATAATTGAATTAAGCCAGAATCACCAATTGATGCTGAAACTAGTGGATAGACACTTAATAAAGCACAGGTGGTTGCCTATTCTTAAAGTATTTCACTACAGAATACTCACAAATTCTACAAGAGAAAATGGAGTGGAGAAACCTGGAAGACCCTAAACCAAGTGACCAGAGTTGCCATCAGTGGTGATTAGACTCAGCCAGGTCTTGCATCTTCTGAGATGAGTCATTGAGAAGGACACTGATCACTTCTCTGGGATTCCTGCCAAAAACTCATGACTCCAACCCAATCACAAGAAAGTGCCAGATAAACCCAAACTGTGGGACACTTTACAGAATAACTGGCTGTTTTCTTAAAAACTGTTGAGATCCTGAAAAATAAGGACAAAGAGCTTGTTCCAAGTGAAGAAAAATAGGACCACAGTAGTAGATTGAGTGAAATGCACTGTCTTCAGTTAGATCCTGAACCACATCTTCCTTTTCTCTCCTCTTGTCTCCTCTCCCTTCACCTCCTCTCCCCTCTCCTCTCCTTTCCTTTCCATTAAGAACATCATTGGAATGAACAGTGAGATTTCAGTGAGCCCTATGGGTTAGAGGATTATAAGGCATTAGTGTTAATTTTGTTTCTTTTCCTCTTTGTTATCATGGTAGAAAATCTATAACATAAAATTTATCATCTTAACCATTTCTAAGTGTAGAGTTCAGTAGTGTTAAGTACATTTTTATTCATGTTAATCTGTAGATTTGGGTGCTTATATGGTGGTTGTAGGAAATTCTCCTCTTTGCCTTTAGGAAACATGTATTTTTGGGGTAAAAAATATACACACACATACAGTATAAATTTACATATCATGTAAACTTACATTTATACTATAAATATAAATATATATATATATATATATATACACAGAAGATAAAATGATAAAACAAGTGTGGTGATATAATGATTGGACACTCTAGGTACAGAGTATACTGTGTTCTTCCTCAGTTACACTCCTATGCACTAACCTTTCTGGAACCCAAGTGTATAGGGAAAGTCTCTCATTCACCCTTTGTGAGTCTGGGTCTCTGAAAAAAAATATTGCTGAATGGAAAAAATGGAAATGGAAAAAATGAACAGAAAACAGAAAGAGATACTAGTGTCCCTAATACCCATGAAGAATATCAAATTCTCTATTATTAGTGGGTCCCAGGTTTCCCCCAGCCTCTCAGAACTTGTGGCTTCTGTTCTGAATGTTCTCCTCTTCCAACCTTCCCCCCTCCCAGCCTGACCTTCCCTTCTTTGAGGTCTTATAGCAACAAGCGTGATTCTTGATTGTGTTGAGATTTTGTGTTGTTTTCTGTGCAGGGTTCACAGAAACAAGGTTTTAGTTTAGTTTTTTTTTTTTTTTCTTTTTCCATTGTAGTAGAATACACATAACATGAAATATACCATTTTAATCATGTTTAAGTGTACAGTTCAGTGGCATTCAGTACACTTGTATTGCTGTGCATCCATGACTACCATCCATCCAAAGGGCTCTTTTCATCATCCCAAACTGAAAGTCTATACTCACTAACTCTCTAGTCTTTCTCCCACTACTCCTGGCAACCACCATCCTACTTTCTGTCTCTGTGAATTTCACTACTCCAGAAACCTCATGTAAGTGAATCTTTGTCTTGTTGTGATTGGCTTATTTTACTTAATGTCATATCTTCAAGGTTTATCCGTGTTGTAGCATGTGTTGGAATTTCCTTCCTTTTTTAAGGCTGAATCATATTTTGCTGTATGTACACACCACATTATGCTTATCCATTCCTCTATTGATGAACACTTGGGTTGTTTCTACCTTTTGGCTTCTGGCAATAATGTTGCTATGAATATGGGTGTGAAATCTCTCTTTGAAACCCTGTTTTTCATTAATTTGGGTATATGCTCAGCCATGGAATTGTTGGCATATGGCAATTCTATGTTTAACTTTTTGAGTAATCGCAATATCATTTTCCACAGTGGTTGTACCATTTTACATCCCCACCAACAGTGCACAAGTATTCCAAAGGGTTTTGGTTTCTACCTCCTTCATGTCCCCTGATTAATAGGCTCACAGTGGTAAACACTTTGATATTACGGTATTTAAATGAAGAGGCTCCTTATAAGATCATCACACTGTGTTTTCTGTCCTCTGACCAACACCACAACGTGTGAATATGTAATTATGCCTTGTGTGCTGAGGAGCTCACCCCTACCATACCATCTTTCTTGGACTTGGAATCATAGAGTATGAGTGTGGAAAGGAAACCCGGTATCAGTTATGATGGACAAATAAGTCTCTTTTTCAAACATCTTCTGTTTATATTTTTCAGACCTGTATGTAAAGGGTTTACAGGGTATGTGAAAGAGTATAAAAACATCACAAAGCCTACTTATTTATTTATTTATTTATTTTAACAAATTTATTTATTTATTTGCTGGAGATAGCGAGAGAGAAAGAGAGAGCACAAGCAGTGAGAGCAGCAGGCAGAGGGAGAAGAAGAAGCGGGCTCCCGGCTGAGCAGGGAGCCAGATGCAGTTCTCATCTCAGGACTCTGGGATCATGACCTGACCTGGAGGAGCAGGCTTAACCCACTGAGCCACCCAGGCACTCCTGCAAAGCTTATTTAAAGCATATTTTAAAATATTCCAAAGCAATGATGTGTGGGCTCCTTAAAGGTCTCAGACAAACAGAAAGGTAAGAAAAGGCATTAAAGAAATCTTCATCTTTTTATAGAACAGAAGAAAAATGTATCAGGAGATTTTTAATATTTGCTATTCAGAGTGGCATTTTCTGAATACAAATGATGAATTCCCCTTTCCATAAACCCAGTCTTTAGATTAGCTTCATAAACAATATAATCTCCTTTATCCACTTCAGAAAGAGTATGCAGCTGGCAAATCCCAAGGAGATTCAGTTCTGTGGTTCTCAGATATCTAGGTGAAAGAAACAGTGATTTAGAAATTGTATCCTTCCCTCCTATTTCTATAGCTTTTGTATGCATGGTCTCTCCCTGAAGCCTCCACTGCCTCCTGGGGCATTATGGGAACAGATGCTAGACTGACAGGGGTTGCAGCCTACATTTTAATTCCTTAAATTGCTTAATCCACCCATGAGGATACATATCTACATTTCAGAGAGCAGTTAAGTCACCACTGGTTTGTTATTTCATGTAGTTCCTTACATAGTGGGATGTGTCTGGGAAGCACTGAGGGACAGACTAGGGTGAAGGTAGGGTTTAAAGGTTTGGAGTGGAGCAACATTAGGGCTTGAATGAAGACTCTGCTTTGGTTGGCTTTTTATAATATAAGAAGGCTAATGCAGGTCCAGAAAGCCCGGGGCTTATCCCATAAAAGAGGCCACTGGCAGGAAGACCTAGGAGCAGGTTTTCAACCTGAGTTGCACAATCAATTGTTTGGAAAGCTTTTAAATATCCAGATTTCCAGGCTACAGTCAAGACTAATTTAATTTAAAAAAAAAAAAAAAGATCTTTAGGGTCAGAACCCAGGTATCTGTGCTCCTAAAAATTCCCTAGATGAGTATTGTACACATCTGTGCACATCAAATTTGGGAACCACTGCTCTACGAAGTTCGCACTCACATATCACTGGCAAAAACTATAATAATTTTCAGGAAATTATTAAAGAAAAATAATAAATGACTTTTTAAAAATGTACTTTTTTTTTAAAGATTTTATTTATTATTTGACAGAGAGAGAGATCACAAGCAGGCAGAGAGGCAGGCGGGGGGTGGGGAAACAGGCTCCCTGTCAAGCAGAGAGCCCGATGTGGGGCTCGATCCCAGGACCCTGAGATCATGACCTGAGCTGAAGGCAGAGGTTTAACCCACTGAGCTACCCAGGTGCCCCTAAAATGTCCATCTTTGTAAAGAACAAAACTGGATGAATATAGACAAAATGTTAGCACAAGTTAACTTTGCATAGCAATTTGGGATTATGGTTGATTATCTTCTTTCTAATCCCTCTTCAGCTTTTTTTTCCCCAAAGATATATTTTTTTGTTTAAATTCAATTAATTAACATATACTGTACTATTAATTCCAGAAGTAGAGTGATTCATCAGTTCATATTACACCGGTGCTCATTTCATCACATGCCCTCCTTAATGTCCATCACCCAGTTACCCCATCCCTCCATCCAAATCCCCTCCCACAACCCTCAGTTTGTTTCCTATAGTTAAGAGTCTCTTATGGTTTGTGTCCCTCTCTGATTTTCATCTTGTTTTATTTTTCCCCTCCCTTCCCCTATGCTTCTCTGTTTTCTTTCTTAAATTCCACTTATGAGGGAAATAATATTATATTTGCCTTTCTCTGATTAACTTATTTCGCTTAGCATAATAGCCTCCAGTTCCATCCATGTCTTTACAAAAAACAAGATTTCAATTTTTTTGATGGCTGAGTAATATTCCATGAATATACATATACATATGTTTATTATCTTGATTATCCACTCATTCGTTGATAGACATCCTGGCTCTTTCCATAGTCTGGATATTGTGAACATTGCTGCTGTAAAGATTGGTGTGCAGGTGCCCCTTCAGGTCAATACATTTGTATCTTAAATAAAAACCTAGTAGTGCAATTGCTGGATCATAGGGTAGCTCTATTTTTAACTTTTTGAGGAACCTCCATACTGTTTGCCAGAGTGACTATACCAGCTTGCATTCCCACCAACAGGAGAAGAAAGCTCCCCTTTCTCCACATCTTCACTTAGATCTGTTGTTTCCCGGCTTGTTCATTTTAGCCATTCTGACTGGTGTGAGGTGGTATCTCATTGTGGGTTTTTTAAATGGATTTTTTAAAATTTAAATTCAATTAGCCAATATATTATCATTAGTTTCAGATGGAGAGTTCAATAATTCAACAGTCACATATAACACCTAGTGCTCATCACATCACATGCCCTCCTTAATGCCCATCACTCAGTTACCCTATCCCCACACCAACCTCCCCTCTAGCAACTTTCTGTTTGTTTCCTGTAGTTAAGAGTCTCTCCATGTTTCATCTCCCTCTCTGATTACTTCCCATTCAGTTTTCCCTCCCTTCCCCTATGACCCTCTGTCCTGTTTCTTATAATTCCACATGTGAGTGAAGCCATATGGTAATTGTCTTTCTCTGACTGACTTATTTCACTGAGCATAATACCCTCCAGGTCCGTTTGCATTGATGTAAATGATAAGTATTCATCCTTTCTGATGGCTGAGTAGTATTCCATTGTTTATATACAACAAATCTTCTTTATCCACTCGTCTGTCAATGGACATCTCAGCTTTTTCCACAGTTCGGTAATTGTGGACATTGCTGCTGTGAACACTGGGGTGTAGGTGCCCCTTCAGATCAGTTTTTCCCCATTGAGAATAATCACTGTGAGCTTTCCATATATGGCTTTTATGATATTGAGGTATGTTCCCTCTATCCCTACACTGGTGAGAGTTTTTATCAAGAAAGGATGCTGTACATTGTTAAATGCTTTTTCTTCAACTATTGAGGGTATCATCTGGTTCTTGTCCTTTCTTTTATTGTTGTAGTGTATCACATTGACTGATTTGTGGATGTTGAACCACCCTTGCAGCCAAGGAATAAATCCCACTTGGCTGTAGTGAATAATCCTTTTAATGTACTGTTGGATCCTATTGGCTAGTATTTTGGTAAGAATTTTGGCATCCATGTTCATCAGGGATATTGATCTATAATTCTTCTTTTTGGTGGGGTCTTTGTCTGGTTTTGGGATCCAGGTAATGCTGGACTCATAGAAAGAGTTTGGGACTTTTCCTTCCATTTCTATTTTTTGAAACAGCTTCAGAAGAATAGGTATTAGTTCTTCTTCAAATGTTTGGTAGAATTCCCCTGGGAAGCCATCCCACCCTGGGCTCTTGTTTGTTGGGAGATTTTTGATTATTGCTTCAATTTCCTTGCTGGTTATGGGTCTGTTCAGGTTTTCTATTTCTTCCTGGTTCAGTTTTGGCAGTTTATAAGTTTCTAGGAATGCATTCATTTCTTCCAGATTGCCTAAATTGTTGGCATATAGTTGCTCATAATATGTTCTTACAGTGGTATTTCTTTGGTGTTGGTCTTGATCTCTTCCTTTTATTCATGGTTTTATTAGTTTGGGTCCTTTTTCTTTTCTTTTTGATAAGTATGACTAGGGGTTTATTGATCTTATTAATTTTTTCAAAGAACCAGCTCATAGTTTTATTGATCTATTCTGTTCTTTTGTTTTCTATTACATTGGTTTCTGCTCTAATCTTCATTAACTCTCTTCTCCTGCTGGGTTCAGGCTTTATTTGCTGTTCTTTCTCTAGCTCCTTTAGGTATAAGGTTAGGTTGTATATTTGAGAACTTTCTTTGTTTCTTGAGAAAGTCTTGGTTTGCTATGTACTTCCCTCCTTGGACTGCCTTTGCTACATCCTAAAGGTTTTGAACAGTTGTGTTTTTATTTTCATTTATTTCTATGCATTTTTAAAATTCTTCTTTACTTTCCTTGTTAACCCATCATTCTTTTGTAGGATGCTCTTTAACCTCCATGTATTTGTGTTCCTTTCAAATTTCCTCTTGTGATTGAGTTCAAGTTTCAAAGCATTGTGGTCTGAAAATATACAGGGAATAATCTCAATCTTTTGGTATTAGTTGAGACCTGACTTGTGACTCAGTTTGTAATCTATTCTGGAGAATGTCCTATAAGCACTTGAGAAGAGTGTGTATTCTGTTGTTTTATGGTAGAATGCTTTGACTATATCTATGAAGATATATCTGGTTCAATGTATCCTTCAAAGCCCTTGCTTCCTTGTTGCTTAGATGATCTGTCCATTGCAGTGAGTGTGATGTTAAAGTCCACTACTATTGTCTTATTATACAGTGTTTCTTTAATTTTGTTATTAATTGGTTTATATATTTGCCTGCTCTCATATTAAGGACATAAGTATTTATAATTTTAGATCTTCTTATTGGGTAGACCCCTTAATTATAATATAGTGTCCTTCTTCATCTCTTTTTACAGTCTTTGGTTTAAAATCTAATTTGTCTTGTCTGATATAAGGATTACTACCCCATCTTTCTTTTGATGTTCATTAGCATGATAAATGGTTCTCCACCCTCATACTTTTAATCTGGAGGTGTCTTTGGGTCTAAAATGAGTCTCTTGTAGACAGCATATGGAAGAATCTTGCTTTTTTATCCAATATGATACCCTGTGTCTTTTGATTGGAGCATTTAGTCCAAATTTAGTCCAAAGTAATTGGATTCAGTCCAAAGTAATTATTGAAAGTTATGAATTTAGTGTCACTGTATTGCCTGTAAAGTCACTGTTTCTGTATATTGTCTGTGTTACTTTCTGGTCTATGTTACTCGGGTTCTCCCTTCACTTACAGGATCCCCTTTAATATTTCTTGCAGGACTGGTTTAGTGATCACAAACTCTTTTAGTTTCTGTTTGTCCTGGAAGCTCTTTATCTCTCACTCTATTCTGAATAACAACCTTGCTGGATAAACTACTCTTGGCTGCACTTATATTTTTCTCATTCGACACCCTGAATATATCATGCCAGTTCTTTTGGCCTGCCAAATCTCTGTGGATAGGTCTGCTGCCAGCCCTATGTTTCTACCCTTGTAGGTTATGGACCTCTTATCCTTGAGCTGCTTTCAAGATTTTCTCTTTGTCTCTGAAATTTGAAACTTCACTCTTACATGCTGAGGTGCTGACCTATTTTTATTGATTTTCAGGGGTATTCCCTGTTCCTCCTGGAATTGTATGCCTGTTTCATTCCCCAGATTAGGGAAGTTCTCACCTATGATTTCCTCAAATATACCTTCTGTCTCCTTCTCTCTCTCTCTTTCTTCTCTAATTATTTTAATATTGTTTGTATTACTGTATCACTTAGCTCTCAAATTTTCCCCTTGTGATCTTTTTCTCAGTTTCTTTCTTTCTTTCTTTCTTTCTTTCTTTCTTTTTTTAATTTTATTCATTTATTTGAGAGAATGGGCACAAGTGGGGAGGAAAGGCAGAAAAAAGGTAGAAGCAGGCTGAGCAAGGAGCCTGATGGAGGGCTCAATCCCAGGACCCTGGGATCATGACTTGAGCCAAAACAGCTTCTTAATCCACTGTGCCACTAGGCTACTCCTCTCAGTTGCTTTATTTATCTCTCTTTTTCTTGGTTTCTTTATTCTCCATCATTTTGTCTTCCATATTACTGATTCTCTCTTCTGCCTCATTTATCCTACCAGTTAAAACCTCCATTTTTTATTGCATCTCATTAAAATACTTTTTGATTAAGACCTGATTAGATTTTACTTCTTTTATTTCTCCAGAAAGCGATTCTCTAGTGTCTTCTATGTTTTTTTTTTCAAGCCCAGGTAGTATCTTTATTTCAAGCCCAGGTAGTATTCTGAACTCTAGTTCAGACATCTTAGTTATATCCATACTGATTAGGTCCCTGGCAGTCAGTACTGCTTCTTGTTCTCATTTTTGTGGTGAGTTCTTCCATCTTGTCATTCTTGCAAAAAGTGGTCCCTTTTTTATCTGTAGAATTGCAACAATTCTTTTCTCAGATCTCTGGTTGAATTAGCAGATGTTCAGAAAGATTTGACTGCTATCTAGCCGAATTCCAGGGACCAGATGAAACTATGGTCCCCTACTCTTCTGCTATCTTCCTTAGACTCATTAAGGTCAATTTTCTTTTGTTTTGTTTTTGTTCTCTATATTTTCAAAAATTTCCTGAGAGCAAACCTCTAATCATTTTTAATAAAATAATACAATTTTTAAGAAAGGAATAACTGGTAATTAACTTCAGACTTGCTCATAGAAAGAATGACCACGTTATTTAAAGATGGAGGACACTGTCTTGTGATCTAAAGAGGTCTTGTGTATAACCAAGAAGAGCATGTAGAACAGCTCAGGGTGGGGAGCATGGAGAGCAAACTGACCCCATGTGTTGATCTTGTTTGGGGTGCATTTCCTGTCACTACCAAGGTGAAAGCACTGTGCAGCACTCTTTATCTCCAAGATACTGGGTGATGTCACCTAGCACCATGGAGACTTTTGCTTCCAAATTTGGCATTGACTTTCCAGATGACCCCAGTAAGGTTACTAGTCCACAGACTAATTACCCAGCCCTCCTCTGGAGTCATTTGCTGTGATGACATTCATAACAGTACTCTTATAGAGCCGAGTTTCTCCCCAGCAAAAACCTCTCTGTCTAAAGGATTTTATATAAAGATTTGAAAATACTTCAGGTGTGGAATACTGAAGAACATCAAGAAGGATCTAGGATCTGCCTAGATTTTATGGATGCGTATCATGAAGTCTCAGCATGTTTTTCTAATTTACCTTTTATTTCAAAATATTTTTAAATATTTTATTTTAAATAAATATTTAAATATTTATTTAAATAAATATTTATCATTAATAATTATTAATAATTAATTATTATTAATCAATAATTAATGAAATAATTTAAATAATAATATTTAAATAAATATTTAAATATTTATTTTATTTTATTTTAAATAAATATTTTATATATATTTATATATAATATATAAATATTTTATATATAAATATAAATAAATATTTTAAAATATTTTATTAATATTTTTATTAATAAATATAAAAATATTTAAAATATTTTTATTTTAAAGGCTGTCATGGTGTAATTTTAGATATATTGCTCTTTATTGATCTTCTCCAGCTCAAAGTAGAATCCTCTTTTCATGTAACTGTCCACCTTCCCACATTGAATAGAGGAAGGTCAGAGAAGCCTGTTCATGTTTATTGAATATTGATAGGGTTCAGGAAAGGCTGCCCCCAAATACACCACTTTGCCATATTGATTATTTTTACTTAAAATTACTTAAGAAATAGCCAGTGCAAGGACATTCTGACGTGCCTCTCTCCCCCTCAAAGCAGAAAACAAATTCCCCGTGTAAGGATATTGTCTTTGCAACTGGAAGGTAAAAGGCATCCTAATCACCAAAGATACAAAATTCAGGGCTGAGAAGACCACACAAAGAAAACTTGTTATTTCTTTACTAATTCACTATACCAAGCACAAACCCATTTGTCTTTCAATTCTTCACAGTTGCATTATTTTTTTATTTTTATTTTTTTTTTTGTCTAAAAGAAATCTGTCTTCCATTGATTTCATTATTACACCAGCCAAAGAAACTAGAGGGGAGAAAAAGGGAAGTTTTCCTCCTCTACAGTTTTGGCCAGCCAGCCAGGACCCTGCTTACTCCAGGACTGCTATGAGTGAGAGATCCTAGGACCTCTGATACATGCCTGTAGAAGGTAAGAATTCTTACCACATCAGTTAGGTCTCTGCCTGCAGGGTTTGTTAAAAGTGAGAGTGATGGGGGTCCTTTTCTTTTTTCCTAAATTTAAATTAACTGGAGAAAATACTTGTATAAACTAGTTCCTTGGGTATATCAATTTTGGTAAAAATTTATTTGCTATTGGTGCAAATTTATTTGTTTGTTTGATTTGTTTTGTTTTGTCTACTTTTCTCTACTTTATGACCTGTTGGCCTCTGCCAGCAAGAGGATGCATATGCATCTGGTAGGTAGCTAAATAGGCTACAGATCTGAGCTTAGAGAATCTTTAAAAAAAAAAAAAAAAAAAAAAAGTGAACTTTGGCTTGTTAAGTCACCCTATTCTGTTCCGGAGTGGGTGGGAACACGATTCCCCATGTTTTGAAGCAGTTATTTAAAATGGGGGCCCCTCATAATTATCATCTGTGTTTTCTTAGGCTACATGTCTGGGTCTTGTGAGGGCTACATTTTCTGTACTCTCTTGTAGGATACCTCTTGTATCCTTGGTTAAGCCATAAAAAAACTTATTGGCTTGAGTTGCTACTGAGATTAATATATGATCCTATTTGTTAATGATAGATCCTTTGAATTGCTCTATTAAAAAAAATTTTTTTTAGAGATCTCTCATCCTCAACAGTTGTCTTTTTGGTACGTATGAAAAGGCCAAATTAAAAAGTGGATACAAGGAAGTATAACAGCTAGCCTTAGGGATTCCCTTAACAAGATGAAAGAACAGCAATTAAACTTTAAAGTCCACAACAAACATAAATTCCTCTTCTTAAAATCCAGCCCCATTCTCTCAGTAAATTACCTTAACTCCTAAAACTCCTCCACCTTCCCTAGAAAATCCCTTAAACACCCAGTTGCCTTTTTTAGCATTCTTTTTCCTATAAGCACTCCAGTCTAATCCCTGGGCCTGCTGTATACAGTTACTCATGTAAATGCTAAAAGCCAAGAAGTAAATTTAGCAAGAGCACCTCGGATGAACAATAAAGCTTGTTTTGCTGGGCCCTATAATCAAACTCTACCAGCTTCAAGCCTTCCTATGCAACGTTCTCTGCAGATATATCCTAGAACCAGCAAGTCTTTTAAATAACTTAAATTATAAATTTAAAATTATAAATTATATCTGCACTTTCAAAAGAGCCTACAAAACAAACAAACAAACAGAAACCAAAACCAAACCAAACCAACAAACAAAAAATTTGAAACAGAGAGAGAGATTAACAGAGAGAGAAGAGAGGGAGAGAAACCAATTTACATTCTTTCTCTGTCCCTTGAAGATGCAGATCTTACCATTAAAATATAAATGCCCTAGGAGGTAACTAAAACCCTTGAAGATAAAAAAGGTGGGGGGGCCTTTAAAAATACAAAATGCTAGAAAGGCTCTCTTGCCTAAATTCTAGACCATATTCTCCTTAAGATTACTTGGCAAGAAGAAATACAAATCTTCAAAGTCTCCTTAAGTGTTAGCAAAAAAACTTTTAACTGGGTAACCTAACTCGTTCCATCTGCCAAAGACACAATTATTTATAAACTAGTGAATGTGTATTGCACCTGATTCATAGCTCATGTTTCAGGATAAAAGCTATGAGATCTCTGTTTAAGTCTGCCTGTATGTTTATTTATGTCCATATATATGTATAGGTATGTTATAGATATGGTATTTTTCTACCTCTGGATAGTATTGCAAAAATTAACTTGCAAAAAAGTTCTTTTTAATTGGCCTAAAAATAAGCATTTATGAATTAAATATTTTAAAACTCTCAGAAATGTAAAAACTAACTCAAATGTTTTTCGAGTTTACCTCATCAAGGATAATTTTCAGTAAATGAAAGCTACGTTAAGTTTGTTGATTTAATTAAATAGAAATGTCTTCAGAAGTACCAGGATTAAATATTGTGCAAACATGCAACTTTTATTCTGACTAGGTTTCCTGAAAGTCAAATGAACTCATATTATCTCTATGACAGAATTTATCAGCCAGAAAAATAACTTAAAATGATGACTAGCCACTTAAACATCTCATGAAATTTCCATGAGTAATCTAAGTATGATTGTAAAGAACAGGTAAATTAAATAGATGTAAGTGGGGTAAGAATTTTTATGTGAACTTTCAGTAATGATTGATTGAATGTCTAATTAAAAAATAGTCACCCAAATCTCTTTGGTGACTTCACTCTGAAGAGTTTCCTAAATTAAATTAAATGATGGATAGTTATTAAATATTTAAATCATTTCCAAATAAGATAAAATACTAAAATGTCAATTACTGAGCATAGGCTTATTCACTTTTGCTTTCTTTTGTAGAGGAACTAGTGGCCTTTTTTTTCTATCAGTAAACAGGTTTCGTGTAACATTTAGAAATTTACTATGAAAAACATGTTTCTAGAAATTATAAAAAGTATTTATAAATTTGCCAAGCCACATAATGCTAATATAAAAGGCAGTATATAATTGTTTACTTCTTTATTTTCACTAAAAATTAAGGTTTTTTTAAGGGTTAAAATTCTAATGTATGTAATTAAAACCACTAGAAATAATAAGGGAAACATCTCTGAATGAAGTGGCATGTGTGTTTTCAGTCAAAGAAGGTATGAGAAATGGAACTACATTTTTGTTGAGGGAAAAGAAAGTAATTTTGTCCTAAAGAGAGGCTAATTATTTCAAAATGGGGAAGAGGAAAACCTAGGACAAAATCTGAATGTAAAAAAGAAAGTTATAGAGGGTCTGTGGAAAAAGAATCTTTGGAAAGGAATTTTAATGTGTAGTCAAGCTGGGTAAGATTAAAATAAATTTAATTAAGTTAAATGAATTTTTTAATATCAAAAATAATTTGGTACAGAATTAAAATTTGATTTTCTCTCTGTTAAAAGGACAAAGTTTTCTTAGATTATTGGTCTGTTCTTAATAACAAATCTAAACAAAGGTTTTTCTTTACCTTTTAAGATTTCTACTTAGAAAACAAAGATTTTGTGTCTTACCAACTGTGCTTCACACTGCTTTCATCAGGTCCTTGATTATTTAAAGTCAAGACTTCTCTACTAAAAGAGCCAAGTCAGTTTTGTTTGTTTGTTTGTTTAATAACTACATAATTTTCTGTGTTTGCCTGTGAAGTCTTTAATTGTCACTTTGGTTAAATTGGTAATGGAGTCCTAGTTCACAATGACCTATGATCCTATTTGATCAAGTGCTTTAAATCCTTTTTTGATATTTTTGACAGACTTCCCCAAATCAAATTTTAAATGAAATCTTTTGACCTAAAAGTTGCAGGATTTTCAAAGGTTCCTGGAAAATCACACAAAAATTTGTTTTTTCCTCCTTACTACAAAAGAGATGTTACACTAATTAGGCTTATTTGATATGGTGTATTACATGGGAAACATTATTTTAAAAAGTACAAGTGTAAGTATATGTGTTCTACAAATTGTATGAAATTCCAGAAATATAATATGTCCTGGTATAATGTTATCAGTGGCTATTTCAGTTATTAGCTTAAAATGTCCTGTCATAGGAATAAAAAATATTCGTCAATTACATTGTAGTGACCTCTCATCAGATCTTTAAGTCTTGTTGTTTACAGATGGTTACTATTTCACTCTGATTCTTTCACAAAAGTGCTTGTAAAAGTGCTTCATTTTCAAGGACATCCATGGAAAATACTCTAGAATACAGGTTTCTATTAACTTTAAGATATAAAAAAACAACTGAGTAAAAATTTCCAGAACTAATAAAAAAAAAAAAAAACTGGATTCCAACAGAACAAACAATAATTACAAAGGGCTAAATGAACTGAGGAGGATAATTATTTTTTATGACTTTTTGTTTGAAACATTGCTGATTTTTTAAAAAATGTTTTCTTTTTCCAGATTTAAGGAAACCTTTTTATCTTTTCTCTTAGGCTATCCATGACTAAAAGCAATTTAGCAAAATCTACCTTTCTGAATAAAAATGAAGCATTTATCACTTTCTCCCTACTTAAAAAAAAAAGAAAAATATTTACTTATATATTTGAGAGAGAGAGAGAGTGAGCCATAGGGTGGGGGTGGGCAAAAGGAGGGGGAGACAAAAACTTTAGAAGACTCCTCACTGAGTTCAGAACCAACACAGGGCTCAATCCCAAGACCTTGAGATCATGACTGAGCTGAAACCATGTCAGACACCCAGCTGACTGCACCACCCAGAGGCCCCTCTTTCTTCCTCTAGAATTCAGAAACTCCCAGAGAATACTCTTATTTTCATGACAATATACTTATTTGCATAATTTCAATAAGAATATCTTCTCCTTATAACAGGACACAGTTAGAAACATTGTTTATATGATCAGAATATCATGTTTTAGGGAGACATATGGGTGTGAACGGACAGCTAAGGAACTAAGGTTGACTCTATGAAGCCAATAAAGCTTCCTGGAAATATCAGTCTGGTGTCTTGCATATAGGGTTCCTAACAGCCTTACCAGGGTAAGGAATGTAATTTCTTGGGAGTCCCAGGAACCTCAGGATAATTTGGAGACCTGAAGAGGAGAGGAATTTACTCAAATTTGTAGGCATTACTGGCAAAATCTCATGCAAGTTCTTAGCCTGCTTCTTAGCCTGGAGAGGCTTTTTACCATTCCATCTGAGATTTCTTATGAAAAGTTCAAACAAAGAAGACTTAAAAGAGCCTATGTGGTCAATCACTGTTCTTGCTGCCTTTGAATAAATAATCAGGCTAAGTTTATTGAAACTGGACCTAATTTACCAACAAATTAGCTCACTATGGTTGTATTTAATAATGCAAGTGATTATAAGAAGAAAAAATATGTGTTAGTAGTAACCATAATACACACTTGTGGAGATTAGATTCTAGTTCTGTTAATTGTCTTTGAAATTTTGTTTTCTACCTGTAAACTGGTCAAATACTTATTTTTCTTATTTCCTACAATATTTGATTACGACTCTCCAAACTTTTTAAAAATTTTCTCCCACTCTTCTGTCTTATAATTATTAAAAAACTAATTAGACAATTCTATATAAACTTTAGGTAAATCACCACAACAGCTCCTATATGGATAATCCTCCTGACTGTTGTTGTGTAAGACACTTGGAAAGATCACTAAAAACATTCAAACTGCACCCCAGGAAAATCTGTCAGATAGCCATTGCCTCTCTAAGTCTATGTGAAGATGCTTTAAGCCTGACATCTAAAATCCTCTTGATTCTCTAAAGAGGACATAAATGGCCAACAGACATGTGAAAAAAAATGCTGTACATCACTCAGCATCAGGGAAGTACAAATAAAAACCACAATGAGAAACCACCTCACACCAGTCAGAATGGTTAAAATTAACAACTCAGGAAACAAAGATATAGGCAAGGATGCAGAGAAAGGGGAACCCTCTTACACTCTTGGTGGGAATTCAAGTTGGTACAGTCACTCTGAAAAAAGTATGGAGTTTCCTCAAAAAGTTAAAAATAGAGCTATCCTACAACTGAGCAATTGCACACCTAGGTATTTATTCAAAGGATACAAACATTGTGGTTCAAAGGGGCACATGTACCCCAGTGTTTATAGCAGGAATGTTCACAATAGCCAAACTATGGAAAGAGCCCAGATGTCCATCAACAAATGAATAGATAAAGAAGATGTGATATGTACATATACAAAATGGAATATTACTCAGCCATCAAAAAACTGAAATCTTAAAGAGCTGATATCCAAGATCTATAAAGAACTTCTCAAACTCAGCACACACAAAACAGAAAATCATGTTAAAAAAAATGGGCAGAAGACATGAACAGACACTTCTCCAATGAAGACATAAAAATGGCTAACAGACACATGAAAAAAATGTTTATCATCACTAGCCATCAGGGAGATTCAAATCAAAACCACATTGAGATACCACCTTACACCACTTAGAATGGCCAACATTAACAAGACAGTAAACAACATGTGTTGGAGAGGATGTGGAGAAAGGGGAACCCTCTTACACTGTTGGTGGGAATGCAAGTTGGTGCAGCCATTTTGGAAAACAGTGTGGAGATTCCTTAAGAAATTAAAAATAGAGCTTCCCTATGACCCTGCAATTGCACTACTGGGTATTTACCCCAAAGATACAGATGTAGTGAACAGAAGGGCCATCTGTGCCCTAATGTTCATAGCAGCAATGGCCACAGTTGCCAAACTGGGGAAAGAACCAAGATGCCCTTTAATGGATGAATGGATAAAGAAGATGTGATCCTTATATACTATGGAGTATTATACCTCCATCAGAAAGGATGAATACCCAACTTTTGTATCAACATGAATGGGACTGGAAGAGATTATGCTGAGTGAAATAAGTCAAGCAGAAAGAGTCAGTTAACATATGGTTTTGCTTATTTGTGGAGCATAAGGAATAACACGGAGGACATGGGGAGATGGAAAGAAGAAGAGACTTGGGGGAAATTGGAGGGGGAGATGAACCATTAGAGACTGTGGACTCTGAGGGACTAACTGAGGGTTTTGGTGGAAGGGGTAGGAGGTTGATTGAGCCTGGTGATGGGTATTGTGGAGGGCACATATTGCATAGAGCACTGGGTGTGGTGCATACACAATGAACTCTGGAACACTGAAAAGAAATTTTAAAAATAAATAAAAATTAAAAAAAAAGAATGAAATCTTACCATTTACAATGATGTGGATGGAACTAAAAGGGTATTGTATGAAGTGAAATAAGTCAGAAAGATAAATATATTATGTCACTCATATGTGGAATTTGAGAAACAAAATTGATGAACACAGGGGAAGAGAAGGAAAAATAAAATAAGACAGAATTGGAGAGGGAGACAGACCGTAAGAAACTCTTAACTATAGGAAGCAAACTGAGAGTTGCTGGAGGGGAGTTGGGTGGAGGGATGAGTTAACTAGGTGATGGGCATTGAGGAGGGCATGTGATGTAATGAGCATTGAGTGTTATATGCAGCTGATGAATCACTAAACTCTACCTCTGAAACTAGTAATACAATACATTAGTTAAATTGAATTTTAAATTAAAAAAATTAAATAATCTTCTCAATTGCATACACTCAGAACTCAAAAACTGGTTTGTAATTTGCTCCAATCATTAACCATTGTTTTTCTTTTGTTTCCATAGAAATATGTCTTCCTGAATACCTGATTGTTTATACAATAGCCCAACTTTGGAAGCCCACCTCATCACTGCATTCTAAAATGAGTCTCAACTGTTCTCAGGACTAAAAGACTTGTTCGGTGAGATATAGAATAATCTACTACTCAGTTACTAACCTAATTCTGCTCTTCACAGCAATCAGCTCAGTTTCTAACATGTAAAAATTCCAGGGAAATTTCAGAGGAGGAAATTCATGGGGCTTAGCAAAGGCTGTCCCCAAATATGTTACTTTGGGATATTGATTATTTTAAATTAAAATTATTTTAGAAACAGTCAGTGCAAGGATGGTGCTCTGACCTTCCTCCAACCCCCTGAAAGCAGGAAATAAATTCCTCATGTGAAAAGTGCCTTCACAGCACCTGGAGGTAGAAAGCTTTCTTATCACCTAACTTGCTACGCCAAGCCCTAACCCTTCTGTCTTCTGAATTCTTCCCAAATGTATTGTTTCTTTTCTAAAAATCATAACATCTTCCTGCTTTTGTCACTTCTGAGTCTAATATTTTGATGAGCTCTTATGCATATAAATTAAATTTGTTTTTCTTTTCTTATTCTGCCTTATGTCAGTTTAGTCATTAGATCAGCCAAAGAACCTAGAAGGGAAGAAAGGTAAAGTTTTCCTTCCTATAATATTAAAATGTACCTTCAGACTTTTCTTCTTCCCAGAGCAATGACATGAAGTCAGGGATCCCAGAGGTGAATAAGCATGTCATCTTCTCCTGGTAGGCTGGCACAGCTGGCAAGAGCAGGGATAGCTTCCCAAGGGCAGAGAGGAATGGTAGAGGCTGAAGACTTTAAAATAAGTTTTTAAACCAAGTGTTAAAAAGAAGGTTGCAATAAAGGTGAGTTGTATCCCTCCAGCATATTTCAGGCCACAGCTTATTGCATCCAAAGCTGATCAGTCAAGCTTGTATGACTTCCCAACCCCTACACCAAGCCGTAACAGATGTGCATGATCTCATGAGGCCTGTTCTCAGAAGTGCCTCCCTCACATTTAGGACCCAAGCCTTAGGTTGCAGTATAGATTACTGCCTCCTAAGTTTTTTGCTAGTGAGGAAAGGAAGAATTGACAGCCTTGTCCCTATCACTTCTGAAAACTCCTTCCTTTCCTGATCTCATTTTTCAGTTTATTTTCATTGTTTTGCCAGTTCCCATCATTGACATCTGGAATGGAGGATGAGAATAAAGAGGGAAGGAGAAAGAAAAAGAAGAGGCGTCTGCCATTGCCTTGTTTGTACACTTCAAAGGATTTATTAATTAGTCTACCTATTGTCTAAGCTCCTTGTCTGTACCTAGATTTTGCAATCTATACACCTAGGGAGATCACAGAAAACCGAAAGAGCCTTTCACAACAGGACAGAATGGCTTCCCCCACCCTTTACAGTAGAATCAAAGAGGTGATTGTCATAGGCAAATAAATTTGATTTGGAGGACTCACACAGCTGCTGGAACAGGTCCAGTGAAAGAGGAAAGAAAGTGCATAGTTGTGGGAAGGCAAGAAGTTGGGGAAGAAGGGTTGTTCAAAGCCAAGTTAAAATTAATTTTATTAAGATAACCTCTCTACATATTTGCTTACCTCTGCTGACTGACATCCTTATGCAGTGGTGAATCCAATGAGAATAATATGAATTTCCTTGTCATATTTATTCCCTTCTCCCCTTTCTACCCGGTGGTTGTTAACTGATGGGGACAATGTTGGCAACATTTGGCAATGTCTGGAGATACTTCTTGTTGTCACAACTGAGAGAAGGGGGTTGCTGCATCTAATGGGTACTGCCAAATATCCTACAATGCATAGAATAATCCCCCCCCAACAAAGAATTATCTGGTCCAAAATAACAAAAGTGTCAAGGTTGAGTCCCCTGGCATTCTCTTGGCATGAATGGGATTAGAAAAGCAATGTGTATGCCCTTTGGTGAAGCTTCGAGAAATGTTTTTTTGTTGCTGTTTCTGGGATATTTTACCCTCGTATTCATCACCCCCACACTTACTCAGTTGTCAGACTGAGAGTCTGCCTTAAGGTCTTCCAAACCTTAGAATTACATCAAAAGTCTCATCTACAGCCTTCTTACGGGTCTTCACGTTTCTTGTCATTATTCTTGCTTTATTACCTTCATGATCTATGTTTTTCTCTACCACTTTATCTTATCTTATTTTCCCCTCTGTAAATTCTATCATTTATTTTTACTTCTTTCTTCTGCTCCTTATGATCAGAAGTCAAATCCAAATTCACAATAAAATATCACGATAAAATATCAAAATATCCAGGCTCCTGAACCAGGGTTGAAGGGAATGTTCTGGCTGGAGTAGGAAATTTAAGAATCATATCTAAAATCATCCATCACATAATCACAGCTGATGTCTCACTATAATAGGAGACTTTTTTTTTCTTTTTTGGTTACTGCTGTTAAGTCAGTAAGCAAATCACTTTATATATAAGGCTACCATGGACAGAGGGATGTTGTGCTACAGTTGAAACTTAATTCCTTGGAGGGAAGGGAAGAGTGGGTAAGAGGCTTCTCAGGATCAGGTATCATAGGTAGCTGTGAATAATTATTTAAATTAGTAATGGAAACAATGCATTAAATACTAAGGAATTCATCATAAAATTTTTTGTGAGGTTCAAGGATTCCTCATTTTAGTAATACTATCACTAAAGTTATCATGAAGTCCAGCCAGTGATGTTTTCTAAAAAGCTGAACAATGGGGAATTAGCCCAAGATTGGACAATTTGGAGAGATGTACTGAGTTAGAAAAGATTTGAGATATGTGTATGCAAAGGATAGATTTGTACATTGGTGTACATATGTTCAGATATGAAATAATATATTAATGAGAAAATGTTCTGAAACTCAACCCAATATCCTATATATGGAGAATGTCTGAATCATTCTTCAGTATAATTTTATAAATATCTTACTTATTTTCAAACTTGGGACCAATGAAGTGGTAATAAGAGAAAAAAATGGCTTATGAAAGCCAAGAAATTAAAAATAGAGCTACCCTATGACCCTGCAATTGCACTACTGGGTGTTTACCCCAAAGATACAGAAGTAGTGAAAAGAAGGGTCATATGTACCCCAATGTTCATAGCAGCAATGGCCACAATCACCAAACTGTGGAAAGAGCCAAGATGCCCTTCAACAGATGAATTTGGATAAAGAAGATATGGTCCATATATACGATGGAATATTATGCCTCCATCAGAAAGGATAAATACCCAACTTTTGTATCAACATGGATGGGACTAGAGGACATTAAGCTGAGTGAAATAAGTCAAGCAGAGAAAGTCAATTATGATATGGTTTCATTTACTTGTGGAGCATAAGGAATAACACGGAAGACATTAGGAGAAGGAAAGGAAAAGTGAAGTGGGGTAAATCGGAGGTGAAGATGAACCATGATAGGCTGTGGACTCAGAAACAAACTGAGAGTTTTGGAAGGGAGGGGAGTGGGGGGATGGTTGAGCCTGGTGGTGAGTCTTAAGGATGACACGTATTGCATGGAGCACTGGGTGTGGTGCATAAACAATGAATCTTGGAACACTGAAAAAACAAAATTAAATTTTAAAAAAATCCAAGATAATATGTAGTGGACTATCCACGTGCTGAAGGAAGATAGCCACCACTTTCCAATTAGCATCCAGGGTGCCATGATGTTGTGTTGCACATGCACAGTTTGTGATGGCAGCATGAAGATGCAGGAAATGTGACAAAGATGTCCTTAGTGAACAGAACTCAATTTGCATACATATATATATATATATACATATATATAATTATTTTTTTTTTGCTTGCATGTGATCCATAGAGGATAAAGGACCACAGATATGAGCATGTGCATGTTTATGCCTTTGTCTGTGTGTATAGTTATGGCTAAGCCTAAGTTAGGCTCGACTCTAGAGGGCTAAGATTTCCCATATGTCCTGCTCTAAAAAAATACCCAGAAAATTTGGCTTGAGCTACAAAATAGTAGTTAGTTATTGGATCTCTGTTTTCTACTAGTGCTTACTATAGCCACAGACTCCTTTCAACAATCCACAAACATTTCTGAGTTCTTACTATGTTTTGGTCACCTTGATTACCACTGAGTATACAGAAGTGAATGAAACAGACTTTGCCCTGTCCTAATCCTCATAGAGTAAGTAGTCACTTGGTTTTTTACTTTCTTTATCTCTCTCTTCTTTAAAAACTTCCATGAAATTCCATCCTAGTTTATGACAGAAGGCTATGGAACTTAACAGCAAAGATATTGCAAGAGGACACCATAAAAAAACATACGGGATGTCTATCACTGGCTTAAAAATCTTTCAGCTTAAAAACTTATGAGAAGATACATTTTACACCAAAGTGTAGAAACATGAATGGTAGTCTGAGCTTAAGCATAGTACACTGTTCAGGTTCATATCCTCGTGAAATAGAGTGGATGTAGTGAAATAGAGTGCATATATAGTGAAATAGACAGATGTGGAGCTATGGAATCATCTGAGAATGAACTCGTCCTTGATGGGGACAGAACTGGTCATTTTGGTTGCATGCCAGGAACCAAGCCTCCTTCTTGGGAAGAAAGTGGCTCTGAGTACCCCTTCAGGTGGGCAGCCTACATAGGTTCAGCATTACTCAAGGCATGGTACTGTAAAGAGAGCCTTGTGAAAAGAGAAACTGAGACTGAAGGTGAAGACATTGTCCTCATGAAGTTACAGTGAGGTCCAGCTTAGTTATCAAGTATATAGAGGGGTGAGGAGCATAAGTTGTCTTTGGCAAAAAGGACCAAAGCGTACAAAAAGAGATTCTGCATCTTGAGGGCTGGCAGTTGTAGTAACACTGGTAGATGACACTCCTGGCTCAAATATCAGTGCCATCCCTGGGAGCAGATCTTGGTGAAGTGTTGCCTTCAAATATCTTTCTTGCAAAGACTTTATTAGGGGCTGAATTGTGTCTCTCCCCTGCACTCACCTACAAAATTCATGTGTTGAAGTTCTAACTCTAGTACTTTTGGATGTGACATATTTGTAGATGGGGTTTTTATAGAGATATTTAAGGGAAATGAAGTCACATGGCTGGGCCTTAATCCAACAGGACTGATCTTTTGAGAGGAGGTGGACATAGACATATACACTGATCAAAAGCGGCCCATATGAGGATACAATATGGAGGTAGTCATCCACAAGCTAAGAAGAGAGGCCTCAGAAGAAACCAACTCTGTCAACACCTTGATCTCAGACTTCTAGCCTCCAGAACCGTAAGAAAATAAAATGTATACTATTAAAGCCACACAGTCTGTGATATTTTGTTATGGCAGTTTAAGCAGACTAATATGGATCCTGATAAAGGTTAGAAAAGCATTACAAGACTCTTCATGAGTATTCAAGAAAAAAGCTTCTGAACTTACCAAAATAAATTAGTATTTTTCAGGAGAGATTCAAGAACAAACATAATGTAGGTGGAAATATGTACCAACAGAAGTCAAGATTCATTTTCTTTCAGAATAATCACTTTTTTTTTTTTACATTTTTACATTTTTGCCACAATATTTATTTTTAAGTCTCTCAAGTTTTTAATTTAAAAAGTTGAAGTATAAGTTTTGGAAGAAAAAGATTAATTCTTGTCTGTTATTTTGCAGCTGACCTAAGTTCCTTTCGTGATCTAGTTCAAAGTTTCGAAGAATATATACTTTTAACAATAATAAAACTAATAAAGTATTAATGACTTATTTTGTAACAAGCATGGAACAAGGAATTTTGCATACATGATCTTTAATTTGGAAAACAAAAAACAAGAAACAAAAAACCCTGTAAGGTGTCCCTCAGTTTTAAAGGTAGAGAAACTGAGGTTCAGAGGGATCAGTTTCCTGCTCAAAGTCAAACTGAGATATATGCTGAATTTGGGCTGGCCCAGGTAAGTGTAGTTTCAAAGACAGTTCTTCCTACTATACCCCCACTGCTTTCCAAATCACCAACTATGGATGAGAAAGAACTGCTCCCATAGCAGCCTTCATGTTGCATGCTGTTTGGTGGTGTTTGTCAACAGGCTTGAGGCTTTAGGATGAGAAAAGTAGAGGAGAGGAAACTGAAACAGGAAGCTAATATTTTCTATTAGAACTAAAAATACACTTGACAGAACAGAACAAAGAGGTTGTCCACAAAAATGCACTGAGACTTTTATTCTAGAGATGCTGGGGACCATGGACATACTTTTGTCCTCAGCAGCAGTCTCTCCCCCAGCCCCTGGAGCCATGGTCCCCATCAGTCTCAACGGCTGAGATAACAGGAAACAGATAACAAGGCACTTGTTCCTCAGCTCATAGGGTCGCCTGTTATGTCATCAGAGGGTCCTGAGGAAAGGTCAGTCAAAGCTTAAGCAGCACCCACAGAGCTGAACATCTGAACTTAAAAGTCTCAGAGACCTAATCTCTTTGAAAGTAAGGGAAGTTCAATTATTTTTGAAAACTGGCAGAAGTCCAGGACTTGAGGATGTTTTCTTTCTTTTGTACAAGGCAAGAAAGCAAGGGGGAAAAGTATGTGTGTTTGGAGAAGGGAAGAAGGGGAGTTACTATTTTGGTGCCTGACAGCAAGCAACATAGACACGCAAAGGATCCTGACCTTCCTCAAAGCTGTTGGTCAGGGGGCATGCCGGAGGCCATGGGTAGTGGCTTAAAGTGAGCTTTGCTGGGGAAGAAGGTCTTGAGGTGATGGTGCCAGATGGAGGGCACACCGATGCTTTCTTTCATCTTCTTCCCTGTGGAAGATGGGGTGGATGGGGAGAAGGATAAAGAAGCTCAAAGATGAATAAGAGATCTCTATATGAAAACATTAGTGTAATCAAAAAATGACCTGTGGTGTGTTTCATATGACTGTGTGTGTGTGTGTGTGTGTGTGTGTGTTCAGCAATAGAAGGCAGAAATTTAAAAAATATTGTAATGATTTGCTCATGAAAGCAACTATCATATGTAACAACATGATTAAAATTGTTACAAACAAGTACAAACTCTGCCAAGAAAAAAGGTTGAAATTTGGAAAGAAAATTAAATGACTTGAGTGATATCTGAAAGATATTCACAACCCACCCAGAACTATTCATGAAGATTCGCCTCTATCAGAGATTTAGTGGGATTTATCTTTGTACCAGGGGCCTACTTCAGGCATCATGTTTCCCACTGAACAGATAGGAAAACTGAAAAGTAGAGCATGCTAGTATTTTACTTTCTAGCTTATGTTCCTTCAGGCTTTCAACATTCCTTCAGCTCTGTGCAGATACCATTCTAACTTAGCTACAAAAATATATATTAGAAAATTATCAAAATACTTCCAATTCCATAGGGTATTTCAAGGTAGGAGAAAGATGCAACAAGAGTACTACATGATGCAGTCTTCCAACTCAAGTGTGGAAGAAATAGACTCCATTTTCAAATAATTAAAGCAATATCTATTCCACTGTTTATAAGATTCTGGTGGGGATACATAGTTGACAAAAGCCTTCCAGGTGAATCTTGAGAGACGGAGAGAAAAATGTAGAACTTGAGCTAGATTAGAAAATTTGGAAGAGTTTGGACAGCAGAAAGAAGGAAAATGAATGTTCAAGACACAGGTGGGGGATCTTCATGGCACATGGAACACTATTGTAGATAATAGATCTAATGTTGGCAGATGAGCGACTTAATTAATGAGGAAAGTGGGAAAGAAGAGCAGTAAACAGTAAACTGGTAGGCATCAGAAAATTACACAACAAATCTTAGGTCTTCAATTATTTGATCTCTATAATTAGGACTAATGCAAAGAATATTCCCAGAGTGTACGGGCTAGCACTACTGGGAAAGCCAAGTGTGCTTGTCTTTAGACACCTGCTTCTTCAGAAGCTCTTTTCTGCTGGTATGAACCAAAATGGTCCCATTTGGCAATGACATACCTGGGCCTTGTATCTTAGGGTTTGGCAGAATGGTGACATACCTCTGTTATCATCTAAATTCTGTGACATGGCAACATAGGGATGAGCAGACCTGACAGCTCTTTGGCAATTTACCAGGAGGGAGAACAACAGACACCTACTTTCAGCTGGAAGGACACAATTTTTCTACTTCCCAGCACAGATTAATCTTGGAAGCAGAATGTCTCATATTTGTTTAGCCTGCTTTCGAGACATTTAATCCTCCCAAATATTCTTTAGGTATTTGTTTATCTGAAGACCCAAAAGATAGCTGAGTGGTACAATCTATTTTCTAATTAAGATAATTTATTTCCTTGAGCCTTGAGCAGAAAAGCTTAGGAATTTTGGTAACAAAATTGAAAATTATAACTTTCTAGCAAAACAGGTTAAAATTCACTTAATCTCTAATAGAGAATATTTCACAATATATATTTGATGATAACATTTCCATATGTACTTATATGCATCTATATATAATACTTGCCAGTTTTTAGTCCAAAATTTCATGCAGAAACACTTGTTCAGAATCTTTAACACATTTTTTTTTCTCAAAAATACCTGCCAAAATGATTATAAAGTTTCAGATTAATCCCTAGAATCCTGATTAATGTACAAAGCAATTGATTTTGAACATTGATAGTAATATTTTTCTTACCCAGTGCTTGCCACATAATGGACACTTTCAATCTTCTTTTTCCCCCACTCATTCACAGTAAACTCCTTTAAAGAAATAGGGAAGGAACTCATATTTATTGCAATTTGGCTATATGAAAGGTAATTTCACTCACTAATACCATAAATCCCCCAAATCCTGTGATGTAATAATATTTTCCCATTTCTCAAATTGGGAGACTAATATTTCTACAGCAAAATGAGATCTGAGTTCCAAGATGCAATGCCAAGAGCACCTCCCCTTCCTTTAGCAGTATTAAAGATTCTCCCTATTCCTCAGTGACCTCGAGGCAGGACCAGGAGCATATTCTTTCCATGGAACAGGACCTCAGAGGATTGCATGTCCAGGATCAGAAAGGGGAGGGACACAGACATTGGTCAGCCACATTTACAAAAGCTGGACTGACTACATATTATAGGTGGGATAAAATTAACCCTGTCCTGATTTGTCTCCATTATAACATGGAATAACATATTCCTTGTTCTTTATTGACATGCATGGCATCAGTTTTGCCAAGTAAAAATATCCTAATTATTGAATATTTTCCTGGAATTATTCAGAAGAAAATAAACTGTCTACATTTTATTTTTAGCATAAGTATAAGCAAATTTTTCAGTGCCCCTCACCCCAATGAACCCATAAAAATGCCCATAGGAGAGCCAGATATAAACATAAACCTGTTCAGTTACCCTGAAGCTATTCTGTGACATTACTCAAGTAAAAGCTTTCTCACCATCTGTTCTCTCCCTCACCACCTCTTGACCATGCCCAGGTTGGAAACCTAATAAACCAAGTGGAGAAATAGAGAAGAACCAAGCCCATCTTCCCCTTTCTGATGTCACCACTGTAAGGCAGCCTCCAGGCCACCCTAGCTTGGTACAGGGAATCGAAAATTTAATACAGTATCACTTAGAGTTCTATTAATCATCTGAATTGAACACTGTAATTGCCTATTTACGTTTGCTCATATATTAGTGTGCTGGTAGGATTTTCTGTTACAAAATAGTGAGCAGAAAGTCGTGGAGATGGCTTGATTTTTCATCCAGGAGCAGGAGAAGACTACTTTTAAACTTCATTGAGCACTTCTAAATGGGTAGCAGAAGAACAAAAATAAAAGTTGCTTTTGTGATTACATTCCTAAGTTTTGCTTTTTAGTGTACTAGTCCCACAGTTACTAAAATACTCTTTTGTCTTTCAAGTTCACTTACAATCTTTTCCACTAAATAAGATGAAGCAGATTCAGAGTGCAAACCTAAAGCTAAAAAGTCTCATTTAGACTTCATTGTTTGCAAAACAAATAACTCTTGGGAAGTGGGTCTATCCCTTTCTTCCTGGACCCTCTTCCCTTTCTTTTCATAGTTGAGGCTTCCTGGGTGATTCTGATGCCTTTCACTCCTTCTTGTCTACATGGGGAGCATTTTGCCAGATATTTAACTATGCCTTTTACTCTGAATCCATGTTAAGCCCAACCCTCTGTTTCCTCCAACTTGAATTGCTTTGCCTCCATGGGAGGTGGGAAGGAAGTCACAGTTTCTGCCATTCTGTATGTCAAAGGAGATTTGTTTATCCTACTAGTAAAGTCAATAAAGAGCTGACTTCCTGCCAAGGACTGCATTCTGGGACAAGAAAGCCAAGCTGATAAAAGTGTTGGTTGCAGGCAATTGTTCTGAAAAATATGCTAATGGTGCACCTGATAACTATGTTCTTCTATAAACCCACTTATTGAGGAGGAAGCGTGGGTGTTCAATGGACCAGGGAGGTTTGAGTTGCACTTTACCACCCTGCTCACAGCAAACTTTTGGTCTTAACAGCTTGGGGACCTTGCAGTGGAAGTACACTGGCTGCTCCTGAAAGAAGTGTTGGAAATAAGTGTCATTGGAGAATACTATGCTGTCCCAAATCAGGACCCATGACTGTAACTGTTTAGGATATGTGCTAACTGGAGTTCTCAGTCAAGGCAGGGCTGGGGTTTCCAATGACTTGTCTGATGGCATTTGCTATTTTGACAAGGTCTGTTCAGAGGAATAGGCCAACTCCATTTTCTCCTGACCCTCTGTGAGACCAACAAACTTAAGCCTTCTTTGAGGCACTGAGGCTTAAACTATGTTCCAGTGAATCTTGGCTTTATTCTGTCGGGACCCTGAATACACCTGGAACTGGTTATTTAATATCCATCTTCCAGAAGGATTTTAGAGAAGGAAGGACATCTTTTCTTGTCAACACATGGCACCGCCTGCCTCTGCTGCTTATTCATACTCAATACTGAGTAAATGACACTGAAAAACAGTACTATAATGCTCAGAGAACAGAGTACTCACAGATGCTGTTGGTCATTTAGCAAGTGGTTAGGTGTAGAGATGAGTTTAGGATCTAGGTTCTGGGATTCACGTCCCTGGTTTTCTGTGCTAATTCCCACACATGCCATTCTCCTCCAGTACTCATCAAGGGAGATGCATGTTTCATGGCTTACCACTGGTAAACATAGCATGTCTCCAGATAATCATACAAAGAACGGGAGAGAAGCAAATTGACCAGAGTATTTTTAAACAGCCTGCATAATTTCCCTCACTGTATACACTATACAAAGAGCTACAAGGAGAAGAAAGCAAAGGGCTGATTGCAGCAATAATTGGAGGGCAGTTATGTCACTAAAAGAACAAAGCAATGTATAAGAGGTACATTTAACCGCAGCTGGGAATAAAAAAAAAAAAGCACCCCACAGACATTTTTGGTAAGGAAAAATGTTGAACTTAGAGAAAAAAAAACAAAAACAAATTATCATATGTCATTCCCTTTGTGTAGTTGGCCTTGACATGTTGACTTGTCCATGGAGAATGAGGCCTTCGATGTAAAACCAAAGACACATCTGAGACATAACAATTCCACACAGAAGTAATCTGACATCCTGTTGATTTGGATTCTCCAACATCTTAGCAAGTGTGATGAGCAGAGACTAGAAAAGAACTTAGAGGATAGAGTATTCAGCTCTCCATTGGGGCCAGATCTCTTTCTTCTTGAAAAGAGATCTTTACTCCTAACTTAGCAACTGAACTAGTCTGGCTCAGCTAAAGTTACTCTCTTCCAATAATGGCAACACCATCGTTGTTTTTGAAAAAACACCGTTGCCTGACCTGTGAAATTTATCGATCAGAGAGTTGGAAGGGAAGGGAAATGAGCATGAGCAAGCATTCAATGCCTGGCCTGTGCCAGACACTTTAATACATGTGCCATTTAATTCTGATAATATTCTTATGAGGTTTTTGTTTGTTTGTTTGTTTGTTTTTGTTTTTGTTTTTTTAAAGCATTTTCCCATTATGGAGTAAAGGAAACAGAATCAGGGAGAGTAACTAGTTTCCCAGGTAGCAGAGCCCTGAATCCCTGACATCCAAATCCAGCTATGCTCTACCCAAGATTCAATGATTACCTGCTTTACTATTATCAGGTAAATTTGGGGTCAATAAAGCTTTTATTTATCACCATAATGACAAACTATGCCAACTCAAATATCGTTGTGGTTTACTTATACTTTGATAGTTCAATATGTTTTTAAAAAACAAAGTGTGCTTTTTAAAAATTACATAAATATCCTGTTAATTTTTCTCTGGTAGGTTGTAAGTTCCTGTACATTTAATGTTCCTATGCTGTTGATGACTTCCCAATATAAGCCTTCCTTCCTACGTTTGTTTGCCCAGGTCTTTGATTATTTAGGTTTTCAGACCCATACTCAGGTTAGCCAACCCAAGAAATATCATTGTCTTACCCCAAATTCAGCCCTTTTTTTTTTTTCCTTTTTACATGCCACTTTAACTCATTTTCAACCAAGATTTTTCATCCTTGACATGAGTTGGAATTTTGATACATAACTTAAAGGGGACAGGATTGAATTTACAACTCTCAAGAAAGCTTAATGACCCATCCTAACTTCCAAAGAGGTAGAAGGAATAATCAGAACCATTTTGACTGAAGATTGCATACTGTGAGGCCTAAAATTATTTTAAGAGGTATTAATAGACTCAAAACATAACCATGACTTAGGTCCTTGATGAGATAACAGAATTTAGAAAGCAAGATATTTGTATATCCATGTTCATAGCAGCATTATTCACAGTAGCCAAAAGGTGGAAGCAACACAAGTACCCCCATTAATGGATGCATGAATGAATAAGATGTGGTATATCCATACAATGGGATAGAATATTACTTTGCTTTACAAAGGAGAACAGTATAATCTTGAAGACATTATATTAAATGAAATAAGCCAGTCACAAAAGAACCAGTATTGTATGATTTTATTTAGATGAGGTTTCTAGAGCAGTCAAATTCATAGAGACAGAAAGTGGAATGGTGGTTGCCAGGGGGTTGGAGGAGTTACTGTTTAATGGAATTAAACAATACAGAATTTCAGTTTTGTAAGATAAAAAGGGCTCTGCAGATAGATGGTAGTGATGGTTGCCCAACAGTGTAAATATACTGAATGCCACTGAACTGCACACTTAAACATAAGATGGTAAATTTTATGTTATGTGCATTTTTACCATAACTGGGAAAAAAAAAAAAGGCAAGAAACGCTTCTTTCCCCCTTTCTCCACTGAAGGGGTTGATTATATCATTTGTTTCTGGCCACAGTGCCTGGAATGTACAATGGAAGAACTGTTTTGGGTATGTGAAAGACAAACTTTCATTTTCTTCTAGACTTTATACTAATTGCTCTTATCTTGACTATGTAAATTGGAGAATTCTATTCTTAGGAACTACCAATGAATTTTTTTTTTAATATTTTATTTATTTGACAGACAGAGATCACAAGTAAGCAGAGAGGCAGGCAGAGAGAGAGGGGGAAGCAGGCTCCCTGCGGAGCAGAGATCCCGATGCGGGGCTTGATCCCAGGGCCCTGGGATCATGACCTGAGCCGAAGGCAGAGGCTTTAACCCACTGAGCCACCCAGGCGACCCTACCAATGAATTTTAAAGTAATTTTACTCTGGTAAATATTTAGGTTAAAAATGAAAGGTTAAGAATTTTAAGAAACATTATTTTTTATTTTGTCTTTGTTTAACAAAATTCCTTACATAATAGTTTTTGCCCATGTATTTTAAACATTAGCCACCTATAATCAATTAAAGAAATGAGGCTTCTGGTAATCATTTTAATTCTCTTTAAGCATCTCCCCTTGCCTTTGGTTGAGAGGGAGTGACATGGCATGGGGTAGGGACAGCTCACAGGGGCATGGGCTGTGACAATTCTGTCCCCCTGTCTCCTTCCCTCGTACCTGAGCCCCTCTTTGTCCCAACTTTCCCATGTTCCCCGGCTGTGAGCACTGTGTCTGTACTGTTACTGAAGGGACTTGATCTCATGGCTTCAGAATGCTCAGGTGCCCATAATATGCTATCCATTTCAGGGACATTGTGTTTTAAAAAGAGGGACCACAGATCTTTTGCACCCAGGTGTGAATATACTTAATGTCACTAAACTGTACACTTAAAAATGTAACCATTTTTAGTAATAAAGTACATTTTATAGTAAGATAGTAAATTTTATGTTATGTGCTTTTTTACCACAATTTTTAGAAACTATTTACAGAGAGACAGAGAGAGGCCATAGAAACAAAGAAACTTAACACTTGATGAAGAACAGAGATGGAAGTCCAGGCATGAAAGTAGAGGCCAGTGGGAGAAAATTACCTTTTACATGGTATTAAGAGGAATGCTGTTTATGGGCATCCCTGTCATCCATCCTACACCCCATGAACATGTGTATGTGATTGAGTCAGGACCTGGGGGCAGCAGAAGAGGCAACTCTAGAAAACTACTATTTTGCCTGAGTGAGGCTCAAGAGGAGAGGATGAAGGCTTCTGGCTGTTTGGCAAGGTACCAGTAATTTCCCAGTAAACACCGTAATGCTGAAATCAGCTCTTCCTGCCCAGTGCCTGTCTAGGGCCTCACTCTTCGACGGCTTCCCTCAGACTTCTACTCAGTTCCTCTTTGAACTCTGAAAGTCTGATGAAAACTACAGCAGCAGAGAGATTGGAAAGAGAAACTTTTCCACATTTCAGAGGCAAATTCTACTCCTCTCTTTTTTCTTCTTTTATTTTCCAGTCCTTTTAATCACTGCCTCTACCTGCAAGAAAAATCCCATAGAGTTTCCCTAAGCTTTGAGAAACATAAAATGAAGGCACAAGCAGAAACTACATATGGTGAAGTTGGGGGTGAAGTTCCTGAGGAGGACTGAGGGTTCACTCATGGGGAAGAGCACACAGGGACAGCTTTAATGGTGTGTGTGCACCGAGCTGGCTGCCTGGCTCCAACATGGTGAGAATCGAAGGCTGGGGTGGCGGTCACGCATCAGATATAACTGATAATGACTTTCTTAGGCCTAGGAATGGAGCAATCTTCAGGAATCCAGAACCCTCATTGCTGGCAGAATTTTAACTAAACAGCAGCAACACCTAGTTGTGTGGGCGGCAATTAATCAAGGCAGTCAGTGAGTTCTACTTGCAGAATCTCTTCTGTTCCTTTGTTCTTTGTCCCCACCCATTGGCATGATTTCCTTGGGACTTCTTTTTTCTTCCTGGAGCTTGGGTTATGTACACACACATACAGTAGGTCAAATGTCAACAAGTTGGCTTCAGGTTATGTATCCCTGTCATGGATGGTACAGGACATGGATCCATCACCCTGAGTACTAAGCCAGGCTTAAACATTTATTGGCCATGTGACCTTCAGCATTTAGCTTCTGTTTCTTGACTGGAAACACTCAGAAAATGATGTCTATTTTACCTATTTCACATATGTGTGAAAGCATTTTAGCTTCTTCCACAAATGTTAAGTCTCCTAGGAAAGGAGCAAGATGCTGATGGCTGTGCTGAAAATTTGAACAGCAAGTTCAAAATTCATGGAGTTGGAGTTTTCTTACATTGGGTAAAATTAAAACCACTTATTTTTCCAAGGGCAAAATGCTTTATATACTTAAAGTATATAAGTAAACATAAATAAAAGATATAAATAGATGATAGAGATAGATAGAGAGATGTGATGATGAAGATAGATAAGGAGAAGATACTAAGAGTTATTTATAGTTCTTAAAAATTAAGTTTGGATTCAGGAAAATAATTTTTAGTATCATTTGGTTAAATATCATTGGAAAAAGCTTATGTCTGAAAATCAGGGGTGAAAAGCATTTAAGCAAAATACACCTATGATTTAACTGAACCAGAAACATTATAAAACTAGGGAATTCTGGGGTCTGGTTAGATCCATTTGTTCTTTAGTTCCAGACATGTCCATCTCCTGCTGAGCACCTTATATGTATGTGTGCATCTCCTGAGTGAGAATAACATCCCTTTCTCCTGCTTTGTCACTGAACAGGGTCTCTTCTTTCAAATCTCAGCAGCGGTTTGACAGGAGTTTCATATCCCCATTGCCCAGAGTGGGTTTTTTGTTTGTTTGTTTTGTTTTTTAAAGATTTTATTTATTTATTTGACAGAGAGAGAGATCACAAGTAGGCAGAGAGGCAGGCAGAGAGAGAGGGGGAAGCAGGCTCCCTGCTGAGCAGAGAGCCCGATGTGGGGCTCGATCCCAGGACCCTGAGATCATGACCTGAGCCAAAGGCAGAGACTTTAACCCGCTGAGCCACCCAGGCGCCCCCCAGAGTGGTTTTACATACAAATAAATCAGGTATTGCTCCCCAGTTTGTAGATGGTACACCTTAAGTCCAGCACTGGGACCCCTAATCAATTATTGGAAATAGCAACAGCTCAGCACTGCACAAAGAAACTAAAAACTCAGAAATGAAATAGCAGACTCACTTAAATGTGAGTTTAAATCACTTTGTTTTATAGACTGAGTCCATCACTCTGAACCTAGCACAGCCTGGCACAAGGACTGTCAGCTTTCCATTTGCCTTCTTCCACCCATTATTGACATAAGTTCTTGAAGGGCAGGGTTCTGTGGTCTACTTTTTTTTTTTTTTTTTTTTTTTGCTTACAGCTCTTATAATTGGAATTTGTATGTAGCAGATACCTAGTATGCCCTTGTTGATTAATTAATTCTTAATATATATCAGGCGATGTGCTGGATCAATTATACATACTTCCTTACTTGCTACTCAGAGCTGCCCTCTGAGCCAGATGTTAGCAGATGAGGAAGCCAAACTTGAGTGAGTTTATTAGCCCAAGGGACTTAGAGCTAGATAGTAGGAAAGTCTGGTTTTTTTCTTCCCCTTATTTTTGGTTGCCCTTCTGATACTGTACAGAAATTGAAAAAAATATTTAGCTCTTTTCTAAAGCCATGGCCTTGAGCACTGCAGAGAAGTTACAGGACGGCTGAGAAGAGATCATCAGAGCAGAACCTGCAGAGCAGCATCTAACTTCCCTGTGTCCACTTAAGTTATCAGTCTTGACTGTCTGTGTGGTTTTTGAACCATGCCCCTGGAACATTTGGCCTGCAGAGATATGCTTCAGTGACTCTACAAACATTCTTTTCCAATTTAATTTTGAAAAATACATTTTTTTAACTGTTTCAAAGCCATAGAAGAGAGCATGTGTCCTCAAATGCTTCATCCATTTAATATGCAATGGTTTGGGCTACAAATGTCTTTTCTCTTAAAAGACTTTTAAAAATTGGTTTCTCCCAATACCTATATTTAAATTTTAACTTGTTCATAGATCAGTGAATAATAAGTATAATCCTGCATTGATACTGATCTTGCTTTAGGCAGAGGCCTACAGATGCCCAGGGCCCATAAGGTCAAACAGGCAGCTCACCTACTTGGCCAGGGGTATCCCCTCAATTAAAGGCCAGGGAAAGCCCCAAACATCTGCTGGGGCAGGCATACACCAATGCATAATCATTTCCTAATAATAACTGAACCCAACAAAGCTCATATTCCTAATATCTTATTTTAGGGTCTTTTAAGCATAGGTTGGAATTCTTTTGTCCATGATATATAGGATGGAATTATTATAGATTTGGAGATTGGGATATTTCCATTTCAATATTTATAAGTAGTAATTTTTCATCATTTTCTATTTCTTAATTATTTTTGAATTTTTCCTTAAAATTAAAAAAAAGATTATTAGTTAAAAACCAAAAATATTTTTTAATTGAAAATGAATGTGAAAGATTGACCAGATGCAAAATCAATAACAAATCATATTGCATGGCACGACTGATGTTTCCATTGTGTCTACCCTCCAGCAGCAGGATGTAAAAGCAATGTGATGAAAAATTAGGAAGTGTTACAAGTTATTTTTCACAAGGGTTCACCCTGCAAGATGATCAAATTGCCCAAGTCTTTTTTATGAAATTTTGGAAAATAGCTTTATGAGTTCTGACAATATGAAACATCATTTGTAACTATCAGGTCAAAAGAAAAATCCATTGAGTATACATATGAGGCTCTAAGTTTTATAAGTTTTTATTTAGCATAAACTGAAGAGCTCAAAGTTATAAAAAAATATATATACATGAAATTTAGATCTAACTGTGAACATGCATTTAGAATGCCATTCAAAGTTAAGTTTCCATATTACATGTGAAGGAAAGCATAATCTATGAGGCCAAAGCTAATCAGGTGACATGCCACTGAAATTGTATTAAGTCTGTTAGATAAGCAGATAGCTATAAGAATGCAACTAATGGTATTGCTATATGCCCAGCTATTAAAGCTGTGAGACTGGTCATTTTGTTGACATTTCCTTTCTGTGTAACTCTGCATTGATGACGTATCAGTTCTACCTCCAAATCAAGGGCAAATTCATTCACTTCTCACCTTAGACAAAGCCACACTTGCCCTATTTTTTAATTCATCCTACACTGAGAAACTGGGATGTTATTTTAAAACTCAAGAACTAACACATAACTGTCCTGATAAAAGTCCTTTAGCGGCCTCACACTGTGCTTGAAACAAAATCCGTATTTGCTTTCTCCTGGCCTGGGAGAACTGGCATAGTCTGACCCCTATTTCTCTGCCTAGTCTTATCTCATGCTTCCATCCCCAGAACATACGTCATACTTGCTCTGCTTGGGGTCCATGCTTGCTGTTTCCTGTTCTTCTCTGGACCATCAGATGACTGGTTTCTTTTCATCCTTCAGCAGCAACTTGAACATCAACCTCCTCAGACACCTTCCATGGATACTCTATTTAAAGACATTACCATCCCTGGTATTCTTCCTTCCAGTGTATTGTTAATTCCTTCTTGGCACTGTTTATAATCTTCACTGGCTTGTTTGCTTGCTTCTTTCTTGCCTATTTCCAATGGACTGTAAAGTTTATAAGAGCTGGAACAGTCTTGTTTGTCATTTTATCCCTAGCACCAGAACCCTTAGTACCTGGTATGTAATAAATACATTTTTTGTCACAACCCAGAATATGTATTTTTATTACCTGTGATTCACTCTGATATTTTTTATCCTATTATATTTTATTTTATTTCATGTTCTTAAAAAGCTACCTATGACCCAACAAATTCCATAACTTCCTAAATGGTCCCAACGTGTCATTTGAAAACATTATGATAATGCAAGCTATAGAAAAAAGTTCAATATTCCTGACTCATTTGGATAATGAAAGTATGTAAAATCTTTATGGTTCAATTGGATAAGGCTAGATCTGGGAAACTTTCAATTAGTCTTCAAAATAATGAGGACTCAGAAAATAAAATTTTAATATTCACAAAATACTCTCATGTAATGAATAAAAGGAATTTTAATTATTTTGTAAAAAAATGGGGAGAATTTTTGATGTATTAGTTTTCACATACTAGTTTTCATGTATTATAATGTTTCATGTATTAGTTAGAATTTTTCGTGCATCCAAAAAATCACATACATTTATAATAACATGGCATGAGAGTTAAATCAATGATATAAAAGAAACATAAGAACATTGTCACAGTATGCTGATGAGTAAATCCAAGCTTAGGGATAGTCACAGTTACCCAGAATTTGCCAATTTAATGAAGGAATATTGTTTTGTTTTGTTTCATACATTTTATTTACTAACTTTGTTATAGGAAATAAAAATTGTTTTAAAAAACAAATAAAAATTATGACAATTAAAATTGATACAAAACTGAATTCAGTGAAAAAACTCTCCTTATTGCGATTATCCAAGTTCCCTTCTGTGAAGGAAATCAATGTGATCAGACTCTTGCCTATCTCTTCAGAGATATTTTATGCATATTGTCTGCCCTTAAAAAAAGGCAAATACTCATACTTTTAAGCCATGCTCTTTAAAAAAAAAAAAAACTTTACAATAGATTTGGGGCATGTTCCTTATCTGTACATGCAAGGCTTTCTCTCTGTTTATTTCAGCTACATAGCATTCCATTGGGTGACTGAATCATCATTTATTTAATCACTCTTACATTGTATATTTAGGTTGTCTCCAAGTGTTTGTTACAAGAACAATGATGCAATGAGTAATAATCTTGTACAAACATCAGGTAGCACAGGTATAAGTATTTCTGTAAGGTAAATTCCCAGAAATGGAATTGCTAGGTCAAAGGGTAGGTGCATTTATATTTTTGATAGATGTCGCCAAGTCCTCACCATTGAGATGTACCGGTCTACACTCCCACTTGCAATGTGTTAGCAGATATGTTTCCTGCACCCACATTGACAGGGAAATTTATCAAGCTTTTAGACATTTGCCAATCTGATAGGTGAAAAATGGCATCTCAGTGTAATTTTAATTTGCATTTTTCTAATAATGAGATTGAGCATCTTCAATATATTAAAAATAATTTATAGTTTTGTAGTTCCTTTTCTATTGTTTGTTTGTATATTCAGGTTATTTTTCTATTGTGTTATTGATATTTTTTCTTACCAATTTGGTTTATATATACAAAAATCAGGGGAATTGATCTTTTGCTTATGTTAAGAGCTGCAAATGTATTTTATCATTTTATTGTTTACCATTTAGCTTTTATTCTGATGGATTTTTGTCATGCAGAAATTGTTTATTTTTAGGTACCTGAATTTATCAATCTTATTTTTCTGGCTTCAGGATTTTATTCACGTTAGAAAGAACTTCTAAAAGTAATAAAATACATTCTCCTATGGTTTCTTCTATTTTTAAAAGTTTGTTTTTTTCCATTTCAAATATTTGATCCAAGAATTTGTCCTGATACCTGGTTTAAATCCAAGTTCATATTGTTTTCTAGTTGGCTATACCATTTTGAAAACAATATATATTTGCTGACTATTACATTGTTCCAGAGGTTACATGAACATTTTCCTTAATGTTATATCATCCTGGGCATTAATTCCTCAGCCTATTAGTATATAAATACTTCATTGTCTTAATTATGTTTATGTTTCCATAGCTTATGGATTTGATTTTTCACAGTTTATAGTTAAGATTTTTTTCAAGCTTATAGGGTAATCTCATCTCATTACTCTTTTTTTGGTCAGGATTTTTCTGGGAATAGCATATTTAATTTTCCATATGAATTTTAAAACCCCCATCATGATTTCTCTGCACTTTCACTCAAATATATTTTTCTATTTTATTGGGATTCCATTACATTTATAGACTAATTTAGAAATATTGTCAGTTTCTAAAAATAGCACTGTCTTCTTATTCAAGAACTCTATTTTTCAAATAGAGATAGACACCAGTAGGTTTTACTATTATTTTTATATAGCTCTCCTGCAGTTCTTATAAAGTTTATTTGAGGTAATTTACACATTTTTGGTCCTTTAAAAATAGGGTCTTCTTTATGATTATTAATAAGATTGAGGGGCACCTGGGTGGCTCAGTGGTTTAAAGCCTCTGCCTTCAGCTCAGGTCAAGATCCCAGGGTCCTGGGATCAAGCCCCGCATCGGGCTCTGCTCAGCGGGGAGCCTGCTTCCCTTCCTCTCTCTCTGGCTGCCTCTCTGCCTACCTGTGATCTCTGTCTGTCAAATAAACAAATAAAATCTTTAAAAAAATATAAGATTGAACCAGTAATCAAAAATTTTCCAAGAAAGAAAAGACCTAATCGGATGACATCACTGGTGAATTCTACCAAACATATAAAAAGGGGTTAATATCAATTCTTCTTCAAACTGTCCCAAAGGATTGGAGAGCATGGAGCAGTTCTTCACTCATTCTGTGAGGTCAGAATTGTCTTGATACCAAAGCCAGTCAAAGATAATACAAGAAAACTACACACCAGTATAGGAGGAGAAGGGGGAGAAAGAGAAGGAGGAGGAGGAAGAGAAGGAGGAGAAGGAGAAGGAAGAAGAAGAAGGAGGAGGAGGAGAAGGATGAGGAAGAGGGGGAGGAGGGGGAGGAGGAGGAGTGGGGGGGAGGAGAAGGAGGAGAAAAAGAGAAAAGCACACGATCATGTCAATTGATGCAAAAAAAAAAGTGACAAAATTCAACTCCATTGCATGATAAAACAACTCAATAAACTAGGAATAGAAGGAAATTTTCTCAACATAATAAAAATCCATATAGGAGAAACTCACAGCTAACATCATACTCGAAAGACTGAAACTTCTCCACTAAGATCAGGAACAAGGAAGGAATGCCTGGTTTGACTATTTGTATTCAACATGAAGTTCTAGCCAGAACTATTAGTCAAGAAAAAGAAATGCAAAGAATTCAAATTGGAAAGGAAAAAGTAAAATTATCTCAGTTTTCAAATGACATGATCTTACATGTAAACAACCCCAAAACACACACACACAAAACTGTTAGAGCTAATAAACAAAACAGCAAAACTGCAGGATACAAAACCAACCCAAAAATCAATTTCATTTCTACACACTAAAAATTAAAAACCCAAAAAGAAAATGAAAAAATTCTATTTATAGTAACATCAATTTTAATACTTAGGAATAAATGTAACCAGGAAGATGAAAGACTTGTATACTGAAAACTACAATTTTTTTGCTGAAAAAAATTAAAGAAGATATATAAATGGAAAGATATCCTGCGTTTATGGATTACGGATTTAATACTGTTTAGATAAACAGTACACTCAAGCACTCTTTGGAGTCAATGCAATCCTTATCAAATTCCAATGACATTTTTGCAGAAATAGAATTCCTTCCCTTCTAAAATTCATATGGAAAATTTCAGTGGTCCCTTAATAGCCAAAACAATCTTGAAAAAGAAGAACAAGTTGGAAAACTCACACTCCCTGATTTCAAAACATAATAACTGATCATAATCAAATAGTACTGCAGTGGCACTATATATATATATATATATATATATATATATATATATATATATACACCCCAATGGGATAGAATAGAGAGCCCAGAAATAACATATGATCAACTGATTTTCAGTAAGCATGCTAAGACCATTCGTGGAGGGAAAGGACAGATTTTTTTCAACAGATAGTGTGGAAAAACTGGATGTTCACATGCAAAAGAGTGGAATTGATTCTTACCTTGTGCCATATATAAAAATTAAGTCATAATGGATCAAAGACCACAATTAAACTAAAGCTAAAATTATAAAAATCATAGAATAAAACATATGATACTGGATTTGACAATGACATTTTGGATGTGACACCAAAACAACAAGCAACAAAGAAAAAAATAGATAAATTGCATATTTAATCAAATCAAAATGTGCACATCAAAAGATATTTATTATCAAAAGAGTGAAATGACAATAAAAGGAATGGAAGAAAATATTTGTAAGTAATGTATCTGATAAAGGATTACTATCCAGAACATGTGAAGGACTCCCACACACCAATTAAAAAAACAAAACAAAACAAAACAAAAACAAAAAACCCAAACCCTCGATTAGAAATTAGGCAAGGACTTAAATAGGCATTTCTCTAAAGATGCACAAATGGCTGATAAGCACACGAAATGATGTTCAATTAAACTAATCACTAGCTGAATATAAACCAAAACAACAATGTGATACTATTTCACTCCCACTAGGATAGTTACAATCAAAACAAAAAAACCCACAAATTTACAAGCTGGCAAAGTTATGAAGAAATTGCCACTTTTATACATTGCTGATGGGGATGGAAAATGGTGGAGCTGCTGCAGAAAAAAGTTTGATAGCTCCTCAAAAAAATTAAAAACAGAATTACCATACGATCCAACAATTCAACTCTTTTTTTTAGTCTATTATTATTACATTTATTTATTTTTCATTAACATATAATGTATTATTTATTTCAGGTGTACAGGTGTGTGATTTATCAGTCTTAATCAATTTGCAGAGCTCACCATAGCACATGCCCTCCCCAATGTCTGTCACCCAGCCATCCCATCCCTCCCAAACCCCTCCCCTCCAGCAACCCTCAGTTTGTTTTCTGAGATTAAGACTCTCTTATAGTTTGTCTCCATCCCCGGTCCCATCTTGTTTCATTTTTCCCTCCCTTCCCCCTGCCTCTCAAATTCCTCATATCAGTGAGATCATAAGATAATTCTCTTTCTCTGATTGACTTATTTTGCTTAGCATAATAACCTCTAGTTCCATCCACATTGTTGCAAATGGCAAGATTCCGGGTTTCTGCTGGTTGCATGTGTATTCCATTGTGTGTGTGTGTGTGTGTGTGTACACATATATACCACATCTTCTTTATCCACTCATCTCTTGATGGACATCTAGGCTCTTTCCATAGTTTGGCTATTGTGGACATTGCTGCTATAAACATTCGGGTGCACATGCCTGTTTGGATCACTTCATTTGTATCTTTAGGGTAAATACCCAATAGTGCAACTGCTGGGTCATTGCATAGCTCTATTTTCAACTTTTTGAGGTAACTCCATACTGTTAACACCTCCCTCACTGAAATGGACAGATCATCTAAGCAGAAGATCAACAAGGAAAAAAGGGCTCTAAATGACACACTGGACCAGATGGACATCACATATATATTCAGAACATTCCATCCCAAAGCAACAGAATACACATTCTTTTCTAGTGCACATGGAACATTCTCCAGAATAGAGCACATCCTGGGTCACAGATCAGGTCTCAACCAGTACCAAAAGATTGGGATCATTCCCTGCATATTTCAGACCACAGTGTTTTGAAACTAGAACTCAACCACAAGAGGAAAGTTGGAAAGAAATGAAATACATGGAGGCTAAAGAGCATCCTACTAAAGAATGAAAGGGTCAACCAGGAAATTAAAGAAGAATTTAAAAAATTCATGGAAACAAATGAAAATGAAAACAGAACTGTTCAAAATCTTTGGGATGCAGCAAAGGCAGTCCTGAGAGAAAAATCTATAGCAATACAAGCCTTTCTCAAGAAATAAGAAAGGTCTCAAATACACAACCTAACCTGATACAATACATTAATAAATGAAGAACGAGAACCACATGATACTCTCAATAGATGCTGAAAAAGCGTTTGACAAAGTACAGCATCCTTTCTTGATCAAAACTCTTCAAAGTGTAGGGAGAGAGTGTACATACCTCAATACCATCAAAGCCATCTATGAAAAACCCACAGCAAATATCATTCTCAATGGGGAAAAACTGAGAGCTTTTCCCCTAAGGTCAGGAACATGGCAGGGATGTCCACTATCACCACTGCTGTTCAACATAGTACTAGAAGTCCTAGCCAACAATTCAACTCTTAAAAGAATTGAAAACAGGAACTGAGACAATTGTACAGCGATGTTCATAGTAGTTTATTCACAAAACCCCAAAAGTGGAAAAACTCAAATATTACCAGTAGATGAATGGATAAACAAAATACGCATATATAGAATACAATATTATTCAGTTTGAAAAGGAAGAAAAATCTGATGCATGCTACAAAATGGATGAACTTTGAAAATGCTAACTGAAATAAACCAGAAAAAAAGGACAAGTTTTCCTATGGTTCCACTTATATGAGGTACCCAGGCTAGGTAAAGTCATAGAGACATAAAATAGAATAGAGTTTACCAAGGAATAGGGGAAGGGTGGAGCGGGGCAATTATTGTTGAACAGGTCTGAAGTTTCTGTTTGGGATGATGAAAAAGTCCTCTAGAAGGATGGTGATGTGTGCACACATTTTGAATATACTTTATGCCAGTGAATTACACAATTAAACATGATTAAAATGGTAAATTTTATGTTATTCATACTAAGCCACAACAAAACACAATTTTAAAAATAGGGTCTTTGATTATCATTTCTGTTATTTTTTGGTTTAGGGTGTTTTGTTTTGTTGTTGTTGTTGTTGTTGTTTGTGTGTATTTTTGTGTATATGAAGGCTATTGACTTGTACATGGCAATTGTATACTCAACCAATATTCTGAATTTGGGGGAATAGGAAGGGATATAGGTAACAGTTTCTTACTTTTCTTTTTATTCAATTGTAATGAAATATACATCACATAAAATTTACCATTTGAACCATTTTTAAGTGAATCGTTTAATGACATTCACAGAGTTGTGCAACTACCATCATGATCCATCTCTAGAATTCTTCATCTTCCCAAACTGAAAATCTGTACCAATCAATTACCAATCAATAACCATTCCATTACTCTCTTCTCCCAGGCCCTGGAATTCTACTTTCTGACTCTAGGAATTTGACTACGCTAGTAAACTCATATAAATAGCATCGTAGTACGTGCCCCTTTTGTGTCTGGCTTATTTTGCTAAGCACAGTGTCCTTAATATTTATCCATGTTGTAACATGTACCAGAATTTATTCCTTTTAAAGGCCAAATAATATTTTATCATGTGGAATTACCACATTTTGTTATCCATTCATTCATCAATTGACACTTGGGTTGCTTCCACATTTTGGTTATTGTGAATAATGCTGCTATGAATATGAGTGTGCAAATAACTGTGTGAGTTCCCACTTTCAATTCTTTTGGTATATGTCTGGAAGAGAAATTGAAGAATAATATAGTAATGATATTTAAATTTTTAAGGAATCACCATATCATTTGTTATAGAAGCTATACTATTTCATATTCCCACCAGCAGTACACTTAGTTCTTTTTTTTTAACCCATGTATATAATTATATCATCTGTAAATTGTGGTAACTTTACCTGTTGTCATCCAATTTTTATACATCTAATATCTTTCTTTTTATAATACCAATTATGGACAGTTTTCTATTATAAAATTTTCAGTTATATAACATGAGATAGATAGTTATCTTCAGGATTTAATTTCATGAGAAATGAACCAGGTTTGTTGGCTGTCAAAAAACAAGATTCTAGGGATGCCTGGGTGGCTCAATGGGTTAAAGCCTCTGCCTTCGGCTCAGGTCATGATCCCAGGGTCCTTGGATAGAGCCCCACATCCGACTCTCTGCTCAGCAGGGAGCCTGCTTCCCTTTCTCTCTCTCTCTCTGCCTGCCTCTCTGCCTACTTGTGATCTCTGTCAAATAAATAAATCAAATTTTAAAAAATAATAATAATTAAAAAAACAAGATTCTAAACCAAATAATTCAATACACAATAAATCACTAGTTTTAAATGATAAGGAATCTCCATTAACTAAAATATTATCATAACATGGATGTAAGACCTTTGTATTTTGCACATATAATTAATACTCTGACAGAATTCAGTATACATTTATAATTAATTACCTGTTGTGTCAATTCTTCTATTTTGAGTTAATGTACAACATTAAATAACTTTTAAACTGTGAGTAAATTTGACAGAGGTAACTCTGAAGTATATGGGATTTCTGCAAAAGATATTATGGAACATATTAAATTATTACCAGTTACTTTGGACAAAATTGTGTTCCTTCAAAACTGACATGTTAAAATTCATATGTCCTAACCCACAATGTGACTGTGTTTAGAGATAGGGAGCTAATTAAGGCTAGATGAGGTCACAAGGGTGGGTCCTAATTCTATAGAACTGGTGTCCTTATAAGAAAATGAGAGAGACTAGAGAACTCTCTATCTTCCCACTGGTACAGAGAAAAGACCATGTGAGCACACAGCCAGAAGGTGGCCATCTACAAGCCAAGATGAGAAATCTCACCAGACACCAACCATGCTGGCACCTTGATCTTAGACTTCTCATCTATAAAACTATGAGAAAATAAATGTCTGTTGTTTAAGCTACCAGTCTGTGGTATTTTGTTATGGCAGCCCAAGCAGTCTAATACCCTACATGTATTTGGATGTATGTACAGAATATGATTTCCGGTCAAATAATACAGATGTTAATTACCTGAGGAATCTGCTCATTGATTCCTTCTCGACCAAACATCTTATATTTAGAAATGCAAGCAAATGTGATCTGCTTCTAGTTACTCAACCTGACACATTTATTACTTTTATAGATGAGGTTGATCAAAGAGTACCCAGAGATTCCAAGACTGACTATTAAGTTAAAAAAAATCAAATACAACTAATTATCTGTATGCATCACAAGTTTTTCAAGTCTGTGTAACCAAAATAAATACAGAAATAAGATAAAAGCTGGAACTATAAAAAAAATTCATACACCCTTATTTCAAATTCTATGGTCACCAAAAGAATCATCATTATCATTTTTCTTTTAATTATTTTTTAACTTTGGATCTTATCATAAAGTTGTACTAATTAAATATAATTTTCATTGGTTCTCTGATATAATATATGAGGACATGAGAGCACTTAAATTTTCTCCTGACTTTCTTTTCACTCTGTTATTTCCAGATATTTAAGTTACGTTATAATTACTTCTGTTCTATGAAGAACCACAATATTTATATCTCTTAGGTAACTATAATTCTGTCAGTTTTTGACCTTATTATTTCTCATTTCTTGATAACTTATCATTAAACTTTAAATATTGACAGAGTTAATTAAAACAATGAGATATCACTACACACTTATTAGTATGTCCAGAATATGGGGCATTTGACAAAACCAAATGCTAGTGAGGACATGGAGCAACAAGAACTCTCATTCTTTGCTGATAAGAATGTGAAATGGTACAGCAACTTAGGAAGACAGTTTCATGGTTTCTTTTAAAACTACTCTTCCTTACAATCCAGCAATCACACTCTTTGGTATTTACCCAAAGGAGTTGAAAATTAATGTCTACACAAAAACCTGCACATAGATATTTGTAGCAACTTTATTCATAATTGCCCACTTGTAGCAACAAAGGTGGCCTTCAGGAGGTGAATGGATAATTGAAGTGGCACATGCAGACAGTGGAATATTATTAAGCAGTGAAATGAAATGAGTTACCAAGCCATGAAAAGACATAAAGGAAACTTAAATGCATATTACTAAGTGAAGGGAGACAAGCTGAGAATGCTACACACTATATGATTCCACCAACTATATGACATTCTGGAAAAGGCAAAACTATGGAGACAGTAAAAAGAACAGTAAGGGTGGGAAAGAATAGGCAGAGCATGAAGGATTTTCAGGGCAGTGAAAATACTCTATTTGATATTATAATGGTGGATACATGTCTAAACACATTGAATGTACAACATCAAGGGTAAATCTTTGGGTAAACTATGGATTTGGGGTGATTATGATGTGTCGATGTAGGCTCATCTTTGGCAAAAATGTCCCATTTTGGTTAGCGATGCTGATAATGGGGGAGGCTGCGCACATGTGGGGGCAAGGGATATATGCAAAGTCTCTACATCTTTCTCTTAATTTTATCGTAAACCTAAAACTATTCTAAAAAATTAAAGCTTTTAAAAATTTTTCAGAGTTGATTTGATCCTATTAAATAGATATAATTATCCCTGTACTTACATGTAATATCAACAATGTGTTCCTTCACTTTGATCTTTCTGTGCTCCTTAGTACTTTATTTTTTTATTCAAATTCAATTAGCCAACATATAGTACAATAGTTTCTGATATAATATTTAATGATTCATTAGTTGCATATAACACCCAGAGCTCATCACATCACTTGCCCTCCTTAATGCCCATCACCAAGTTACCTCATCCCCCCACCCACCTTCCTTTCTGCAAGTTTGTTTCCCAGAGTCAAGAGTCTCATATGGTTTGTCTCCCTCACTTATTTCTTCCCCTTCAGTTTTTTGATTCATCTTTTAGTAGAATAAACACAATTGTCAAGAAATTTTCCAAAAATCCTTCATGGCTATTATGTGTCCAAGTTTTTAGGTACTGAATTAATAATTTGACTGGGTAGGAAATTTTTAGGTCACACTCTTCCTCCTTCAGAATTCCAGAACATTTTTTACTTATCTTAAAGCATTGTGTGTTCCTCTAGAGAAGTTTGAAGTTCATCTTTACAAGTGACTTGTTTTTTGTCTTAATGTCTACAGCATTTGCTCATTATCCTTAAAGCTCAACAACTTTATCAAGGTCTGACTCAGTGTTAATAATTCTGTATCCATTTTCCCCTGGTACAAAGTGTGCCTGCAGTTTTAGGTCTTGTTTTATTTTAGAAATGTTTCATTCTATTATATTTGAGTACTTTTACTTTTTTGTTTAAGAAAAAACACTTCACTTCTTCAGGAACACCAACTATATTTAATTTAGTTATTTTCTCTCTTGTTTTAGGTATTTTGCACTTTATGTTTACTTGTGATCTTTTTTTATTTAACTTTGCTGGGTGATTTTCTCATATTACTGACTCAGTTCAGTGATATATATTCTAATATTTTTTTAAACTACTGATTTTTCCCCTAGAAGAGTATATAGTTTTGTCGAAGATTATTTGACCATAGAGTTGAGGGTCCATATCTGGGCTCTCTACTCTGTTCCACTGGTCCATGTGTCTGTTTTTATGCCAGTACCATGCTGTTTTGGTGATCACAGCTTTGTAATAAAGCTTGAAATCAGGTAACGTGATGCCGCCAGTTTTATTTTTGTTTTTCAACATTTCCTTAGCAATTCGGGGTCTCTTCTGATTCCATACAAATAGTGCGATTATTTGCTCCAGCTCTTTGAAAAATACTGGTGGAATTTTGATTGGAATGGCATTAAAAGTATAGATTGCTCTGGGCAGTATAGACATTTTAACGATGTTTATTCTTCCGAGCCAAGAGCATGGAATGGTCTTCCATCTTTTTGTGTCTTCTTCAATTTCTTTTAGGAGTGTTCCGTAGTTCCTCGAGTACAGATCTTTAACCTCTTTGGTTAGGTTTATTCTGAGGTATCTTATGGTTCTTGGTGCTATAGTAAATGGAATCCATTCTCTAATTTGCCTTTCTGTATTTTCATTGTTAGTGTATAAGAAAGCAACTGATTTCTGGACATTGACTTTGTATCCTGCCACATTACTGAATTGCTCTAGAGTTCTAGAAGTTTGGGGGTGGAGTCTTTTGGGTTTTCCATATAAAGAATCATGTCATCTGCGAAGAGAGAGAGTTTGACTTCTTCCTTGCCAATTTGGATACCTTTTATTTCTCTTTGTTGTCTGATTGCTGTTGCTAGGACTTCTAATACTATGTTGAACAAGAGTGGTGAGAGTGGGCATCCTTGTCGTGTTCCTGATCTCAATGGGAAGGCTGCAAGCTTTTTCCCATTGAGGATGATATTTGCTGTGGGTCTTTCATAGATAGATTTGATGAAGTTCAGGAATGTTCCCTCTATCTCTATATGTTGAAGGGTTTTAATCAGGAACGGATGCTGGATTTTGTCAAAAGCTTTTTCTGCATCAATGGAGAGGATCATGTGGTTCTTCTCTCTTCTCTTATTGATTTGTTCTATCACATTGATTGATTTGCAAATGTTGAACCATCCTTGTAACCCAGGGATGAATCCCACCTGGTCATGGTGGATAATCTTTTTAATGTGCTGTTGGATCCTGTTTGCTAGGATCTTGTTGAGAATCTTAGCATCCATATTCATCAGTGATATTGGTCTGAAATTCTCCTTTTTGGTAGGGTCTTTGCCTGGTTTGGGGATCAGGGTAATGCTGGCTTCATAAAAAGAGTCAGTGTGGAGATTCCTCAGGAAATTAAAAATAGAGCTTCCCTATGACCCTGCAATTGCACTACTGGGTATTTACCCCAAAGATACAGATGTAGTGAAAAGAAGGGCCATCTGTACCCCAATGTTTATAGCAGCAATGGCCACGGTCGCCAGACTGTGGAAAGAACCAAGATGCCCTTCAACGGATGAATGGATAAGGAAGATGTGGTCCATATACACTATGGAGTATTATGCCTCCATCAGAAAGGATGAATACCCAACTTTTGTAGCAACATGGACAGGACTGGAAGAGATTATGCTGAGTGAAATAAGTCAAACGGAGAGAATCAAGTATCATATGGTTTCACTTATTTGTGGAGCATAACAAATAATATAGAGGACAAGGGTAGATGGAGAGAAGGGAGTTGAGGGAAATTGGAAGGGGAGGTGAACCATGAGAGACTATGGACTCTGAAAAACAACCTGAGGGTTTTGAAGGGGCGGGGGGTGGGAGGTTGGGGGAACCAGGTGGTGGGTATTGGGGAAGGCACAGATTGCATGGAGCATTGGGTGTGTTGAAAGAACAATGAATACTGTTACGCTGAAATTAAATTAAAAAAAGAGTATATTGTTACCTCTGATTACCTTTCTGAGCTCTGCAATCTTATTTTATACCTCCTGAATCTCTTTTCTAAAGTATTTCCCAACAGGGAGTCAGTAAAGCTGGTTCAGTCAGTAAAGCATGAGACACTTGATCTTGAGGTTGTGAATTTGAGCCCCATGTTGGACGTAGAGTTTACTTAAAAAACAAGGTATTTCCCAACTATTCACTTTTCAGTTTGAGAGTATAGAGAAATATTTTCCTAAAAGTTTATTTTATTACCTTCAATGGGTTTTCTTTTGAAGTATATTCATCTTTGTTTTTTGCTTATAATTTTCCTTTTTTTCCACTTAAAAATTTGTGATGTTTATACACATAGTCCATTTCATATCCTTTTTGCTTATTATTCATTCTTTTATAGGGATGGTTTTATCTGTATGTACCACTTGTTCAAAAACAAGATGGAGAGGACAGAGAGTGTTGGCTGGTACAGTCAATAGCTTCCAATCAGTTCTATTGCAACTAAATATTTTTTCCACAAAATCTACCAGCCAGGGGATATAGTTCTTTTCTTACACTTGGGAACTTCACTTTAATCAAGTGAAATGATATCCTAAGCAGCAGCTGGGCAGTAATTTCTAGAGATGCCTCATAGCTCAAAAGTTATTAGGTTTAATATTGATAATGATTAAGTATTGATTTTTCTTTGCTCACATGACTCACATTAACATTTTTTTTTTTTTTTTTACTTCCAGGTTTTCTCCAGGTTAAGAAGCTCTGTTCACAGAAAATAAATAAGAATTTGCAGTGTTGACATCCACTTCCTAATACTGTTCAGGATGGAGACTGCATGTTTCCTTCTAATTTGTTCATATATCCATGCCGTCACCCTTTGATTTTCAAATATAGGTTCATCAGATTCCTCAAGGTCCACTTCCTTACAAAGTAATCTAAAAACCTTGAGAGGTATGTATCAGCTTTGAGATAATTCCACTTCAGATAGATTTTCAAGCTATAGAAAACCCAATTAAAATAGCCCTAAATATAAACAAAGTCAACTGTGTCCCACAGCTGATGATCCCAAGGGCATATCTGACTTCAAGTGAGATTTATCCAGGCCTTAAGCAATGTGACCATGAACCATTACTTTCTGTTTCTTGGCTCTACATCCTTAGAGTTCTCAAGCAGGCCTTTTTTGGTGGCCTAAAGAGGCTGGATGAATAAATTGACCAATAAAATTCTTATTTACTTCCAGGAGGAAAAAGAAAGGAATTGCTTCTCCAGTCAACTAAAGTATTAGAGATGAGTCTAATAGGCCATTATGGATATAACTTGGGTTCTGTCCCCAGTTTTGAACAAATAATCTCAGTCCAAGAGGTTGAGACTGTCTCAAGCTAACCAGAGTCCACTGCTTGAGCTGGGGAAAGTTCAGTTCCACCAAAACCACATGGCCAGGAGACCGGAGTCCAGTTAGGAAAAGAGAATGGGTACAAGGTGTGGAGGCAACCATAATATTCTCATCTGATCAAAATGTCACTTTATCTGGATGGAATTCTTCATATACTTGAATTCTTTCCTAATCTAGTTAAAGATGGGGGGGATGGAATTTTCTACTTCCTTTAATTTACTTTTTTGTTGTTGTTGTTGTTCACTGTTCATTTTTGTGACTTCCAGAGACGAGGAGAGAGTTAACCCCTTTATTTCTAATCTTTAGTTGGAAGTTCTAAATTAGTTATATTTTTTAGCTTTATGATTTAGATTCTCCTTTATTCATTAAACCAACATATTTTGAGTATTTCCTAGGCTTGTTCTAAGCCAGCAGTTTCAACAATAATCAAGGCAGATGTTGTCTCTGCCCTCTTGGCATCTATGGTATAAAACATAATTTGGGAAAAATGTCTTCCATTTTTCAAAAAAAGTATAAAAAACATTGCTCTATTGCATGTAACACTCTCTCTTCTTTATTTACAGGCAAGGCATAAGGGACAAAGCAGAATCAAGAAATGGAAAGTTTCAGTAATAGTAAAGAAAGTCTGAGGTGATATAGGCCCTCCCCAAAAGATGCTTCACATTTCTGGGCTTTCTTGGTTTTTGATTCTTAAATTTCCCAAAGCAAATTCCACTTGCACAATTTCTCTATTTCTTCAAGCTTTTAGCATTAGGTAGCACATTCCCAAAGCCTGGAACTCAGTACTGTTGTCTTGAACAGTTTGTTCTTCCTTTCTCTCGCTTTCTTTGCTCATCCTCTCTCCTTTTTCCTTCCTCATGTTTCCTTAGGTGGTCATGAAAGCCAGGACTTAGGACTCCCCATGAGCACTCACATGTGCTTGTGGGAGAGTTGACTGACTACTGACAGAACAGAACCTGTGGCCAGTATCTTTAGGCTACAGACATAGAATTTAAGAACTTGTGCTAATGCAAGAACTATTCATATACATGGATATGCTATTGTCATTTGAACTAGGATAGGATTCCCCTGGAAATGTCAGGCTCAAATCAGCTGCTGTTGGTGACATTAATGGTCCATCCTGAGGGCTTATTATGAGTTCAGTATTATGCTCAGTCCATCAACTGTGTCATTTCCTTCTGTCTTCATAACCCCTAATAAGAGTTAAGAGATACTTATTTCCACCCTACTAGCCAAGGACTGAGGGGCTCATCCTAGTCCCTCACTTTGCCTGGGCATTATCCTATGTTCACCTAGATAAGACATTATCCTATGTTCACCTCCCAAGCTCAGGTACTCACCCATTGTGCTGTATGGAAGTGATCCAGCACTTTTTTCCTTTGCATCTGATAACCTCTGGAGAGAAGGGCTGCATTTGTCAGCTGTAGCACCAACCTCTCTCAGGAGGTAATAGGAATCTCCTGTGACAAAGCAGAAGGAAAAGATACAAGGTTCACAAGGAAAAGGCTCTGCCTGTCAGACAGGGTGTGTAGCTAAACAAGTTTGCATGCTTGGTAAGAGGATGAGCTTTTTGTGGGTCTCCATGTCTAAACTTCGAAGGCTATTTTTGCCTTTATGGTTTTTGCCTTTGTTCATTCATTGTTTACTTTCCGGTGATGTTATAGTAAATTTCTTTTGAAAATCCCAAGCTTTCTCAGCTGTGCAAAGAGGAACAAAGAAAAGGGCCTTGGTGTTTTATCCATACTTGGACAGGTGTTCTGAAGAGGAAGTGTCCTATCCTTGCCCCATCTGGTGGTGCTGGGCCCAGGGGGGAAGAGATGGTAGAGGCTCAGCTCCAGCCGTGAAGCCTTATTGTGCTTTTCCACTGACTGCCTTCCCTACCTCAGGTGTGTCTTGTGCTTGCTCTTTCTCACAAAGAGACACTGCATCTCTTTATCAACAACAAAATGGATATTTAAAAACAGTGTATTCTAGGAAGTTTACCAATTTATCCCTCAAAAAGATTGAAGTCAAAGTTCCAATCCCACCCTAGTCATGATCCCCAGCCTGTCACTAGGAAAATCAGGAGAGGCCCCGTGGAAGAGGAATGACCAGAATGGAGTGAGATAAGACTGTTCTGCCCCAATTCAACAGTGGGGCTGCCAGGGTGAGTCACTGAATCCTTTTGAGCATCAGCTTCCAAACCTAAAAAGGACTGACTTCATAGGACAGTAATAATGACCAAATGGGGGAAATATATGTGGAGATACTTGGTACAATAACTCTATCCAAACATTAGTGTTAGTATCTGAGTACTTGAAGGGCATAATGCATTTGCATTGTGTCTGTGCTAGTGGGTTTGTGTTTTTTGTTCATCTAAAAGGTAGAGAATGCAGTACATGGATACTAAACAGAATCAATCAAAGAAGAGGGTTGGTTAAAAACAGGTTTGCAGAAGTGTTATTCTATAGTTGGCCTGTACCTGCCCATGAGACAGATGCTGCTCACATCCTTCCATTCCACATTCCTGTATGACCCTGGGAGCTTGGAATCAACTGAGGTGGTACATTCACATCACAGAAATCAGTGCTACAAATACACATCACAGAAATCAGCACAGAAATGTTAACAATTAGGACTTTCTTGTTTGGAGGGACAGTTCACTAGCAAACCACTGGTTGGTAAGTTATAAAAGAAAGGTTTCCAGGTGATGTCTTAGTTATTGTTTAAACAGTAAGTGATATCTAATGAAGCAGAAGAAGTTTAATTATCAGTGTACTATGAAAATGTCAGTGTTACCTGAAGAGTCTCAATATGTTCTTAATATCCATAATCAATGATCATGAGGCATTCTGTTACTATTATAAACTTTTCCTTTTTTAGGACTGAAAATATTTTTATTTTTTTCTTAGTCTAAAGCATGTTTTCTATATCTATATAGCATGGTTGGTTAGTTTTGGGAAAATGCAATGAACTTATTAAAAATAAAATCCATAGAGAAAAAAATTGATTTAAAAAAAGATCTAAAACCAGAAGAGGCATTATCAACTCAAATAAAGGGGTAATTTAAATGATAATAGAGTTGACTTCATAATTTAGTCAAAAGCACTCTCAGAAATATCTTTCATCAGGGAAGAGCTACAGTATGTATTTGTGTTAAAGACGATGATTGCCCCTTGGAAAAGATTTTCTTTAAAAGACAATAAAACATGCAAATTCAAGGTTGCTTGTGGGAGTGTGCACTTCAAATAGTTATAAGTAACTTAGTTTAGTTTATTATGCATTTATATTCTCAAATGCAACTCAGCAGGGGATCCACTCATTATATTTAGTATATTAAATAGTTCATTTAGAACATCTTAAAGTAAAAAGTTCCTGCTTTTTTCATTAGTGTTTGTTACCCCAGAATAAAACCACAATGTCTCATAAAGATATCAGCTTTGTCTTTAGCCCCTGCAGAAAGCAAATTGAATAAACACCCTTCCACAGTGAGGTTCCTGACTGGGTCCCTGAGTTTAATTTAGCTAACTTGGAGGTGTAACTTATTCACATTTGTGTCATAATAGAGAAGGGATATTTCTTAAGGTTCTAAAACCCCCATGGTTGCTGGATGTCAGAAGGCAACTCTCGGGACAGTGTGCTCTGGGTAGCATGGGGACTCCCAAGGGAGGGATGTGCCCGCTGTGGAGTCCTGGTTGCACAGACTCTTGAGTCATGACATCTGGCTTCTCTCTTTGGCCACTGAAAGAAAGTTTAAAATCTCTAAATACGGCATTAGTTAATTTTCATGTCCTTGTACTCATAGTGACTTCCTCATAACAGTCACAATAGCAAAGCTGTCACCTGCAATGGGCTCTAGGGTCCATGGAAAGAGACCTGGAAGGAAGAGGCATGGTTCCCTCTGCTGGGATTGCTGCAGTGGAGGGGAATGCACCCATAGAACTCTAACTACAAAGCACAATTGACCAGGAACCCCAACTGCTGGGCACAAACCCTTGTCCTTTCATTTGGTTCAAGGCCATGTTCCCCACAGGTGGCTCTCAGCTAGTGGCTGAGTAATCCTGAAGAGACAGGAGCTCCACTGAGGACTGGCTTTCATCAGTAACCTTATGGAGCCATCCTTAGATGGTACAATAGTCCAGAATGTTTGCTCCTTCTCCCCTTTGCAGGTTATCATACATGCATGGTGGGATGACTGTTCTCTTGGACATTTTCTTTCACACAGGCATTTCTCCTAACAAAATCCTTACAGTTTAGACTCAAACTAGCACAAGGGTACAAGAGTGGTTTAAGAAAAGAGGCAGCAAAATAAGGGCTTGGGATTGGACCTCACACTGGCTAGGAGGTAAAGAGGACAAAATCCTTGTTGGTTAGATCACATATAGACCCTAATGTAAGATGGAAGCTCAATTGTTAAAGATGTCACTCGGGATGGCCTTGGAATATGACCCAGTGGGGAATATTGCTGATTTAGGTGCAATGGTACAAGCATTTGAAAAATGTGGGGGAATAGTGCTCACAAAGGCAGTGAAGTTGGTCGGATATTGTTAAGCTGAACTTATGTCCTGCAGAAAAAAAGGAGAGAGTGAGATTTATTTACCTGTAGTTAATGACTAAGCATGAGAGTCAGACAGCTCCAATAGGAAGTTCCAAAGAGATCCTCATCACCCATGGTAAGCAGGCAAATACAGTAGCACAGTGGGTTCTTGGAGAGTTTCAGAGCTCTGGAGAGGTGTGAATGCCCAATCAAGGCAAGTCTGAGATATGCAGGTCAGCACCTTAGTGGGGAAAACCTGCAATCCTGAAAATTATGACAGGGACATCTGGGTGGAGATCCCTGAGGATGCTGGTTGTACAGATCCCATTGCTTTCTGGGATTACAGAGGTGCCACCCCTCTTTCTTAGTAAGAACCCAGAAGACCCCAACTCCCATACACAAGGCAATAAGCACTCTCTCTTCTAGCTTTCAGGACAATAACTAGGATTAAATCTTTGCACAGTGCAGAGTGCAGTTGGGGAAATGTTGAGCCTGATATAGGAGGAAAAAAAAAAAAAAACTATTCACCTCAAAAATTGAAAGGATCAACTTGTATGTGCCCAAACAGGAGCCAAGGGAATATACTTTGACTGTGTGATCAAAGGGATCAGAATATTAAGTGAGGTAAGCAATAATTAAGGACCTTTTTAAGGATAAGAAATTTAACACCCTAGTTAGGTATCCTAGAATGGAGTTAACCCACTACTGAGGTGGGTTTTTAAAGACTAGGGAAAAAGGGTAGCCAAATCTCAGCAAAGTAGGTAGATGTAGAGGAACAGAGACTAAGAAAATTGAACATGTGGGAATAGGCACATGGTGAAAGACAGAAGAGCTACGAATGACTATTTTCCATGAAATGGCACAGTGGAAGATTGGACCAAGGGCATGGGAAGGCACTGGTGAGACGGGCATGAAACACTAAAAAGTTTGGTGATAGCCCTCTTTTGCACACTGGGTCACCAAACTGGATTCAATAACATCATGGGAAGGATAGGGCCCCAAAGTAATAGAGACTAGAAATCAGAAGGCCATAATTACCATGATAACTGGAGATGTAGTCATGGAGACCTGACCTACAGGGAATTTTAGAGACTGTTAATAGAGAAAAATGTTCTTAGGATTAAAAAAAGTGGGGGTAGGGCATCTGTTGCACTCCAGAGTTCTAGAATCTCCCTTAAGAGAGCTTCAACACATGCCCAGTGTCTGATTTTTCATCTGGTGATCAGGATTTTGCAACTGCCATCCAGGGGGTGTTCCTTGATTGCCTGGCTCTGAAGGTCAGGGGGGCTTTCATTCCTGAGTCTCATAAAACTATAACAATGAGAAAGGCAGTTTTGAGCAGACGACCACTCCCAGGGTACTCCACAGAAAGCAGACTGAAACACACCTCTAGTCTTTCTGAAAGAGAGGTCTTTTACTTATCCAGGAGCTTTGGCTTCAGAGGCGCTCCTCTGGTTTGACACACAGCGGTCTACAGAGGGGCTGTCAGGGGATGGAGGCTGGTAAATTCAATTTGGTGCTTTCCCTCTACCTTACTCCATCCAGCTCATGAGTATCATACAGAAAGGACCTTATATACTTTTCTATTGCTCTGATTTTTGTGTCTTCTACCAGGGATGCCTCTACATCATCTGGCTCTGGTGGCCAGTCAGGATTGTGCTTGCAGATTCCACAAAACTATAACAAATGGAGAAACAGCTACCCCCAGGGCATAGTGAAAAGCACAGACCTAGGAGCTCAATATTTCTGGAAAGCAGGCTATTAGTTTATCATTACAGCTGTAGCCTGAAGGGCATGTTTCTAATTTAACACACATCTAAGGGTTGACTATATACCTTCCCTGAAACTTCACTTCACTTCACTTCACTCTCACTTCAGAGAGTGAGCATTATCTTCATGCTTGTCCTAGTTTTTATGTTTGGTGCCCTGGTTTTTGCAGCTGCCACCCAAAGGATGCTCCTTTTTTCCCTGGAGCTGGTTGCCAGAGGGCCTTACGTGCCCTTCTTGGGTCCTCTGGATTATAACAACCAAGGAGACAGCTCTTGCACAAACAGCATAGTAAAATACACTCCCAGCCTTTCATAATTTCCCTCCCCTCCCCCCAACATAAGCTTACTTGTTAGTCCTGGAGCTTTGGTCTTAGGGGCAGCCTTCAGGTTGGGCACACATGTAGAGGCTACAGAAGTGTTTTTAGTGAACATATGTTGAGGGATGCCATCTTTATGCACTCTTTCTGCCTCACTAGTATCTCCCAGAAAGGAGCTTATAAACTTGTCTGGAGTCCCAGTTTTTGTGACTGCTGCCCAGGGGACAATTCCAGGTCATCTGGCATTGGACGCCAGTGGGGCTGAAACCTAAGATCCCACAGGACAGTATATATTGCATTTTTTAAAACTATTGTATGAGGGTCTCACTTCCAATCACCTTGAATCCACATGCAGACTGAGCTCCTACTTTTTGGGACACTGACAGATCTTGGCATACCCTCAATTAATAGGAGCTATTAAAAATAAAAATAGCCACTGGACAGTCACAAAAATTTGAGAGACAACCAAGAGTTGAGGCCTAGTTGAATGATAAGATTCATTTCCTATGGAAGGCCAACCCTTTCAGACTGAGAAAAGTGGTTGTTTCATCCAATATATAGAAACAAATACAAATGTCAACCAAAATGAAGAAACAGAAGTATAGTTCTAAATAAAAGCACATGATAAAATCTCAGATAAAAACCTAAGTGATGTTGAGGGGAAGATGGCGGGGAAGTAGGAGGAGGCGCCTTTTCAACCTGCACCCTAAAGTGAGCTGATTACCTACCAAAGAACTCCGATCACCCATGAAATCAGCCTGAGATCAGAATTATACACGTCTGGATCTCTACGGGGGCCAGAAGACGCCAGTGGGCAGGTAAAGTGGAGTGGGAACGTCGGACTGATATCGGAAGATAAACAAAAGGGGGAGGGAGCCACCAGAGGCGACCGACTGGAAAATAATACCCCAATACGAGAGTGCCCGGCATCTGGGGACCAGCATTAACTTGGAGTCTTGTTGAAAGCACTCAAAAGAGCAAAGACTCGAGCGGGGAAATTGTGGGAATCGGGGCGGATAGGGATAGGGGCTTAAGTCCCCAGACCCAGGGCAGCCTCCCCTGGCGCTGAGCCAGAGAGTGCGGCGGAGAAACCTGGTCTTTGTCCCGGAGCCGCCAGTGCGCCCAAGAACGGGTGGAGTCCGGCTCCCGTGAGGGGCTGGGAGCCACACCAGACGGCAGAACGCGCACCTTACTGGAGATGCGCGCGTGCCTCAACTTCCCCTGAGAGAGGTGCACGAACGCCCAGCCTGGTGTTCTGGGACCCACGCGGCGATAGACCCACGCGGCGATAGAGCCGATAGAGCTGGAGGCGCCGCGCCCCAAACCATCCCCTGGGAGAGGTGCGCGCAAGACCTGAGCTCTTAGCCCCAGCCAGCGGGAAAATCTCAGTGTGCGATTGCTGCTTGGAACCTCTCTGGCGGTCTGGAGCTACCCAGACAGCCACAGCTGCCTTGGTTTTGCGTACAAGCAGGAGATCCTGCGTCCCCAGGGACCATGACTCAGAACCTGCTCTGCCAGCGGCCCAGCGGCTGCAGCACCTGCAGGGGAGCAGACTGAGGCTTCTCTCTGAGAGGGAGGTTGGGGTGCAGTTTTCTTTCCTCTAAACCTCCAAAAACCATCAAAAGCTGTCAAGGCGAGAGAAAAGAAGTGAACAAACATAAAAACCTCCAGAGAACAAAAACCTGAAAAAAAAAACGTTTTTCTCAGAGCCCACCCCCTTGAGGGGGTCGGAAGGACTTAACTCAGGGAACATCATTGACTGAAAACCCACGTGGCAGCCCCCTCCCCCAGAAAACAAATCAGGAAAAAAAAAAAAAAGACTACAAGAGAACAACCACCACTACTTCATAGATACAACTTTTATTTTTAATTCTTTCCCACTATTCTGGTTCATTTTTTTTCTTTTTTTATATAGATAATTTTTTAACCTATTTACCATCACAGTGAGATGTCCAGTACATCAAATTCCATGATAAACTTCTAACCTGAATTTTTTGATACATACACATGTGTTTTTCTTTTGCTTTTCTATTTTCTTAATTTTTTAAAAAATTTTTAATTTAGTTTAGTCCAGTTTATTCCTTTTTTATTTTTATTTTCTAATATTCATATAGAGTTAAACTTCAAGGTAACCCCCTTTCTCCAAGCAATGCTACCCCTATAGGTGAACCAATTTTTAATCCCCCTTTTTCTTAGGGAAGTTGAGTCCTTTAACAAAGATATCAAGATACATCCAGGAAGAATCAAAATAACCTTCCTCGCCCACACCGAGAATCTATAACCATGCTCCCATCTTTTTCTTCTGCCAGTGTCTCTGTGTATTTATGTTTGTCCGGATAGTATATAAATCTTATACTTGGGGTTCTTCTTGACGAGGCTCCTCCTTTTTTTTGCTTATATATATATATATATATTTTCTCTCGTCATATACTTTGATCAGTCTTTTTGTTTGTCTGTTTTTGTTTGTATACGTCATAAACCTTACCCTGGGGCCCATTTGGGCTGAACCTTCACTTTTATCTTCCCTTTTTTTCCTGTCTCTCTCTCTCCCTCTTTTTTCTTTTTCTTTTCTTTTTTCTCTCATTTGGGTGGGGAATCCTGAGTGCTCAGAAGCGTTCCAGGGTGCACCTTGACTGCACCACGGTCAATACATCCAGCTACATCTGTCCAGTCATCTCTCACCAAAATGACTAGGAGGAGGAATCCCCAACAGAAGAAAAATACAGGGGATGGGCCTTCTGCAACAGAGCTAACGGCTATCAACATAGACAATATGTCAGAAAGAGAATTCAGGCTAACAATTATCCAGGCAATAGCTAGGTTGGAGAAAGCCATGGATGACCAAACAGAATTGATTAGGGCAGAATTGAAAGCGACCAGAGAGGAGGTTCATAATGTTAGGGCAGAGCTGAACGCCACCAGGGATGAGGTTCACAATGCTCTCAATGAGTTCCAATCTAATCTAAATTCTCTAAAAGCTAGGGTAACTGAGACAGAAGATAGAATTAGTGATCTGGAGGACAAACAAATAGAGAGAAAGGGTCAGGAGGAAGCCTGGAACAAACAGCTTAGAACCCACGAAAACAGAATCAGGGAAATAAATGATGCCATGAAACGTTCCAACGTCAGAATTATTGGAATCCCTGAAGGGGAGGAGAAAGAAAGAAGTCTAGAAGATATAGTGGAACAAGTTTTTCATGAAAATTTTCCCAATCTTGTGAATGGAACAAGTGTTCATGTACTAGAAGTAGAAAGGTCCCCCCCCAAGATTATAAATTCAAAAAAAAACATCCAGGCACCTCATAGTAAAATTGAGGAATCATAATTGTAGATACAATCTCTTGAAAGCCGCTAGGACAAAGAAGCTCCTTACATACAGAGGAAAGCCCATCAGAATAACGTCAGACCTGTCCACAGAGACCTGGCAAGCCAGAAAGGGCTGGCAAGATATATTCAGGGCACTAAATGAGAAGAACATGCAGCCAAGAATACTTTATCCAGCAAGACTGACATTCAAAATGGATGGAGAGATAAAGAGTTTCCAAGACCGGCAAGGCTTGAAAGACTATGCAACCACCAAGCCGACACTGCAGGAAATATTAAGGGGGGTTCTATAAAAGAGGAAAAATCCTAAGAATAGCATTGAACAGAAATATAGACAATCGACAGAAAGAAAGACTTCAAAGATAACACAATGTCAATAAAAACGTATCTCTCAATAATCACTCTCAATATGAATGGCCTAAATGCACCCATAAAACGACACAGGGTTGCAGATTGGATAAAACGACAGGACCCATCCATATGTTGTCTACAAGAGACCCATTTTGAACCTAAAGATACACCCAGACTGAAAGTGAAGGGATGGAGAAGCATCTTTCACGCCAATGGGCCTCAAAAGAAGGCCAGGGTAGCGATTCTCATATCAGATAAATTAGATTTTAAACTAAAGACGGTAGTCAGGGATACAGAAGGACACTACATCATTCTTAAAGGGACTATCCACCAAGATGATCTAACAATTGTAAATATCTATGCCCCCAATATGGGAGCAGCCAATTACATAAGAAAACTATTAATCAAGATAAAGAGTCATATTGATATGAATACATTAATAGTAGGAGATCTTAACACGCCTCTCTCAGAAATAGACAGATCATCGAAGCAGAAAATCAATAAAGAAATAAGAGCATTGAATGATACATTGGACCAGATGGACCTCATAGATATATACAGAACATTCCACCCTAAAACAACAGAATACTCATTCTTCTCAAGTGCACATGGAACCTTCTCCAGAATAGACCACATACTGGGTCACAAATCAGGGCTCAACCGATACCAAAAGACTGAGATTATTCCCTGCATATTCTCAGATCACAATGCTTTGAAACTGGAGCTCAATCACAAGGAAAAGTTCAGAAGGAACTCAAATACCTGGAAGCTAAAGACCACCTTGCTTAAGAATGCTTGGATCAACCAGGAGATCAAAGAAGAACTTAAACAATTTATGGAAACCAATGAGAACGAAGACACTTCACTCCAAAACCTATGGGATACAGCAAAGGCGGTCCTAAGGGGGAAATTCATAGCCATCCAAGCCTCCCTCAAAAAAACTGAAAAATCCAGAATACACCAGCTGTCTCTACACCTTAAAGAACTGGAGAATCAACAACAAATCAAACCAACTCCACACGTAAGAAGGGAAATAATCAAGATTAGAGCAGAGATCAACGAGGTAGAAACCAGAGATACAGTAGAACGTATCAACAAAACTAGAAGCTGGTTTTTTGAAAGAATCAATAAGATCGATAAACCATTGGCCACACTAATCCAAAAGAAAAGAGAGAAAGCCCAAATTAATAAAATTATGAATGAAAAGGGAGAGATCACAACTAACACCAAGGAAGTAGAAACAATCATCAGAAGCTATTATCAACAGTTATATGCCAATAAGCTAAGCAACCTAGATGAAATGGATGCATTCCTGGAAAACTATAAACTCCCAAAATTGAACCAGGAAGAAATTGACAACCTGAATAGACCGATATCTAGTAACGAGATTGAAGCAGTGATCAAAAACCTCCCAAAAAACAAGAGCCCAGGACCTGACGGATTCCCTGGGGAATTCTATCAAACTTTCAAAGAAGAAATAATACCTATTCTCCTGAAGCTGTTTCAAAAAATTGAAGCAGAAGGAAAACTTCCAGACTCTTTTTATGAAGCCAGCATCACCCTGATCCCCAAACCAGGCAAAGACCCTACCAAAAAGGAGAATTTCAGACCGATATCACTGATGAATATGGATGCTAAGATTCTCAACAAGATCCTAGCAAACAGGATCCAACAGCACATTAAAAAGATTATCCACCATGACCAGGTAGGATTCATCCCTGGGTTACAAGGATGGTTCAACATTCGCAAATCAATCAATGTGATAGAACAAATCAATAAGAGAAGAGAGAAGAACCACATGATCCTCTCCATTGATGCAGAAAAAGCTTTTGACAAAATCCAGCATCCGTTCCTGATTAAAACGCTTCAAAGTATAGGGATAGAGGGTACATTCCTGAACTTCATCAAATCTATCTATGAAAAACCCACAGCAAATATCATCCTCAATGGGAAAAAGTTTGCAGCCTTCCCATTGAGATCAGGAACACGACAAGGATGCCCACTCTCACCACTCTTGTTCAACATAGTATTAGAAGTCCTAGCAACAGCAATCAGACAACAAAGAGAAATAAAAGGTATCCAAATTGGCAAGGAAGAAGTCAAACTCTCTCTCTTCGCAGATGACATGATTCTTTATATGGAAAACCCGAAAGACTCCACCCCCAAACTACTAGAACTCATACAGCAATTCAGTAATGTAGCAGGATACAAAGTCAATGTCCAGAAATCAGTGGCTTTCTTATACACTAACAATGAAAATACAGAAAGGCAAATTAGAGAATCGATTCCATTTACTATAGCACCAAAAACCATAAGATACCTCGGAATAAACCTAACCAAAGAGGTTAAAGATCTGTACTCGAGGAACTACGGAACACTCCTAAAAGAAATTGAAGAAGACACAAAAAGATGGAAGACCATTCCATGCTCTTGGATGGGAAGAATAAACATCGTTAAAATGTCTATACTGCCCAGAGCAATCTATACTTTTAATGCCATTCCAATCAAAATTCCACCAGTATTTTTCAAAGAGCTGGAGCAAATAATACTAAAATTTGTATGGAATCAGAAGAGACCCCGAATTGCTAAGGAAATGTTGAAAAACAAAAATAAAACTGGCGGCATCACGTTACCTGATTTCAAGCTTTACTACAAAGCTGTGATCACCAAGACAGCATGGTACTGGCATAAAAACAGACACATGGACCAGTGGAACAGAGTAGAGAGCCCAGATATGGACCCTCAACTCTATGGTCAAATAATCTTTGACAAAACAGGAAAAAATATCCAGTGGAAAAAAGACAGTCTCTTCAATAAATGGTGCTGGGAAAACTGGACAGCTATATGTAGAAGAATGAAACTTGACCATTCTCTTACACCGTACACAAAGATAAACTTGAAATGGATAAAAGACCTCAACGTGAGACAGGAATCCATCAGAATCCTCGAGGAGAACATAGGGAGTAACCTCTTTGATATCAGTCACAGCAACTTCTTTCAAGATATGTCTCCAAAGGCGAAGGAAACAAAGGCAAAGATGAACTTCTGGGACTTCATCAAGATCAAAAGCTTCTGCACAGCAAAAGAAACAGTCATCAAAACAAAGAGGCAACCCACGGAATGGGAGAAGATATTTGCAAATGACAGTACAGATAAAAGGTGGATATACAGGATCTATAAAGAACTCCTCAAACTCAACACACACAAAACAGATAATCATATTAAAAAATGGGCAGAAGATATGAACAGACACTTCTCCAATGAAGACATACAAATGGCTACCAGACACATGAAAAAATGTTCATCATCACTAGCCATCAGGGAGATTCAAATCAAAACCACATTGAGATACCACCTTACACCAGTTAGAATGGCCAAAATTAGCAAGACAGGAAACAACGTGTGTTGGAGAGGATGTGGAGAAAGGGGAACCCTCTTACACTGTTGGTGGGAATGCAAACTGGTGCAGCCACTTTGGAGAACAGTGTGGAGATTCCTCAGGAAATTAAAAATAGAGCTTCCCTATGACCCTGAAATTGCACTGCTGGGTATTTACCCCAAAGATACAGATGTAGTGAAAAGAAGGGCCATCTGTAACCCAATGTTTATAGCAGCAATGGCCACGGTCGCCAAACTGTGGAAAGAACCAAAATGCCCTTCAACGGATGAATGGATAAGGAAGATGTGGTCCATATACACTATGGAGTATTATGCCTCCATCAGAAAGGACGAATACCCAACTTTTGTAGCAACATGGACAGGACTGGAAGAGATTATGCTGAGTGAAATAAGTCAAACAGAGAAAGTCAAGTATCATATGGTTTCACTTATTGGTGGAGCATAACAAATAATATAGAGGACAAGGGTAGATGGAGAGGAGAAGGGAGTTGAGGGAAATTGGAAGGGGAGGTGAACCATGAGAGACTATGGACTCTGAAAATCAACCTGAGGGTTTTGAAGGGGCGGGGTGGGACGGTGGGGGAACCAGGTGGTGGGTATTAGGGAGGGCACAGATTGCATGGAGCACTGGGTGTGGTGAAAAAACAATGAATACTGTTACGCTGAAAATAAATAAAAAATTAAAAAAAAAAAAAAAAACCTTAGTGATGTTGACATAATCAGTTTACCTGATAGATTTCAAAGTAATGGTGATATAGATGCTCACCAAACTGGAGAGAAGAGTGGATGAACACAGTGAGAAATTCAAGAGAGAAAGAAAATACTAAGAAGTTATAAACAGAAGCCACAGAACAAAACAATATACTAACTAAAATGAAAAATATAATAAAGGGGTTCAACAGCAGACTAGATGAAGCAGAAGTAAAGATCAATGGACTTATAAACAGGACAGAGGGACTCACCCAATCAAAGCAGCAAAAAGAAAAAAAGAATGAAAATAAGTAAACATAGATTAAGGGATTTATGGAACAACATCAAGCAGATTACCATTTGTATTATAAGGATCCCAGAAGAAGGGAGAGAAAAATGAACAGAAAACTTATTTGAAAACTTCTATAACTGGGGAAAAGGAACAGACATCCAGATCCAGAAGGCCCAGAGAGTTCCAAATAAGAGGAATCCAAAGAGACACACACAAAGACAAATCATAATTATCAATGGTTAAAGACAAGGAGAGAATCTTAAAGGCACGAAGGCAGAAAGAGAAATACAATTTGTTAGATACGGGAAAACCTGCTAATAAGCATATTTTTTTTTTCAGCAGCAGCTGTGCAGGACTGAATGGAGTGGAACGATATATTCAAGGCGCTAAAAACAAAAACAAAAACAAAACAAAATAATACAAACAAAAACACCAAAAAAAAAAAAAAAAAACCACAACAAAAACCGGGAATTGGAAGATGGCTGCAGATTAAGAGGACCTGAGGCTCATCTCATCCTATGAACACAACTAGATAACTATCAAATCATCCTAAATAACCCCAGAAACTGACTTGAAGCCTGTCAGAACAAACTCCACAGTTAAAGGTAAGGAAGAGGCCATGTCTCTGCCATGATTTGGCAGAGAAATGGATTATGAGTGCTACAGTGGGGAGGGAGCTGTGGAGCAGAGAAGGGTGAGAGACACACTAAACAAAACCAAACACACTGGGAAAACAAATCCCCATAGAATTATTTTGAAAGCTGCTAGGGCCTTGAGTTCTTGCAATGAGCAGGGCATAAAGTCTGGAGTTTTGAAGGTCAGTGGGTGTGGATGAAATACAGAACATTGTGCTGCTCTTGGAATTAAGGCAAACAACTCCAGCTACAGTGAGAAAAGAGTGATCTAAAGAGTGCCCGAAGCACACAGTGGGGAGGTTATTCACTCAACTCCCAGCACACGCTAAAGAGGCAGCCTTACAGAGAGGCCCCCTCCAGGAACAAAAGAACTGGCCTATGCCATTTCCCTCCCCCATCCCCAGCCTAAACACAGAGCCACCTGTGAGAACTAGTGCAGTACAAACACTTGCTACTTAATTTGCTACATCAAGCCCTGGCCCCTGGACTCTAGAACTGACCTTCCAGTTACCCTTGCCTCAGTCCTAGCATGGTAGGCACCCTCTCCCAGGGAGCTAGCCCAAACCCCTGCTCATACCATGTCTTTCATTGCAGGAGTTGTACTGAGCCTCTTTGTCTGTGAGGGTGGTGACAGGTATCAGTTCACAAATAAACCAGAGGACCACCTAGTTAAAATGCACCACATTAAAGCAAGAGACAAAACACTGCTCACAACAGGCAAAGAGAAACTCTGCAGGAAACTAGTCTGAAGGATAAAGCAGCCAGGACAAAACAACAGAGAACACACAATACACACTGGGGACATTCCCAGAAGTGCCAGACCCTAGGCAAAATGGGACACCACACAGAAGGTCACTATAAGTCTTCTTCTTCATAAGGTTAACACTCTCAAGAATGGGAGATATGGCTGATTTTGTAACACACAGAAACAGGCACGGAGACTTTAGAAAAAAAGTGGAAAAACAAATTTATCCCAAATGAAAGAATAGGACAAGGCCACAACTAGAGATCTAAGTGAAATAGATATAAATAACATGACTGATAGAGAATTTGAAGTAATGATCTCAAGGATACTCACTGGACTTAAGGAAAGAGTGGAAGACATGAGTGACACCCTTAATATAGAGATAAGGAATAACATAGCAGAGATAAAAGCCTCAGTAAATAAAATGAGAAATATATCTGATGGAATAAACAGTAAGCTGGAAGAAGCAGAACAATGAATTAATGACCTAGAGACAGAGTAATGGAAAGTGATCAACTTGAACAAAAGAGAGCAAAAAGAATTATGCAACATGAGACTAGACTTGGGGAATTCAATGACTCCATCAAGCATATTAATATTTGTATTATAGGAATCCCAGAAGAAGAGATGGAAAGGGGGACAAAAATTTGTTTGAAGAAATAACAGTTCCCTAATCTGGGGGAGGAAACAAATATCCAAATTCAGAACTCACAGAGAAGTCCTATCAAAATCAATAAAAAGCAGATCCACACAAAGACATATTGTAATTAAATTGGTAAAATATAGTGATAAGAAAAAAATTTTAAAGCAGCAAGACAAAAGAAGACAGTAACATGAAAAGGGAAAACCCATAAGGCTACTAGGGGATTTTTTAGCAGAAACTTTCTAAACTAAAAGGCAGTGGCATGATATATTCAAAGTGCAGAACGGGAAAAATCTGTAGGCAAAAATACTCTAACCAGCAAGACTATCATTCAGAACAGAAGGAGACATAAAGAGTTTCTCAGACCAAAAAAAAAAAAAAAAAAAAAAAAAAAAAAAAAAAAAAAAATTAAAGGAGTTTGTGATCACTAAATCTGCAAGAAATATTAAAAGGGACTCTGAGTGGAAAGGAAAGAACAAAAGTGAAAGTATAAAGATAGAAAATGCAAACAAAGGAGTAAAAATTAATATTTGTGTAAAAAATCAATCAAGGAACTTACAAAATAAAAAGATGTAAAATATGACAACATATTTTTATAATGTGGAGAGGAGAGGAATAAAGAATGGGTTCAAACATAAATGACCATCAACATAATACAGACTGCTATATGCAGAAAAGTGTACATACAAACTTAATGGTAACCATATATCAAAAACCACTAATAAATATGCAAAGAATAGAAAGAAAGAAATCCAAAGATATAACTTTAAAAATTAAGCAAGCCATGGAAGAGAGAAAGACAAGAAAGGATCAGAGAAAAAATCTTTAGAAACAACTGCAAAATAAATAATAAAATGTCAATAAATATATATCCATCAATAATTATTTTGAGTGTAAATGGACTAAACACTCCAATCAAAAGACAGGATGGTAGAATAGATTTTTAAAAAATTGAAGATTCATCTATAAGCTGTCTATGAGAAACTCATTTTAGACCTAAGGACACCTGAAAATTCTAAGTAAGGGGATGGAGAAAAATCCACCATGCAAATGAATGTCAAAAAATGCCAGGGTAGCAAAATAGACTTTAAAGCAAAGACTATAACAAGAGACAAAGAAGGGCACTATATCATAATAAAGGGGACAATCCAATAAAAAGATGTAACAATTGTAAATATTTATGCTCCCAACATGGGAGCACCCAAATATGTAAAACCATAGCAAACATAAAGGAACAGATTGATAATAATACAATAATAGTAGAGGACTTTAACTTCCCACTTATATCAATGGACAGATCATCTAAACAGAAAATAAAGAAAGAAACAATGGCTCTGAATGAAACACTGGACCAGATGGATATGTAACAGATATATTCAGAAGATTCCACCCTAAAACAGCATTATACACATTCTTTTCAAGTGTACAAGGGAAATTCTCCAGAATAGATCACAAGTCAGTTCTCAACAAATGCAAAAAGATTGAAATCTTACTATACCATGCACTTTTCTGACCACAATGCTATGAAACTAGAATGCATGGACACAAATTACAATGAAAACACAATAGTGCAAAACCTTTGAGACATAGCAAAAACAGACCTAGAGGGAAGTATATAGCGATACAGGCCTACCTCAAGAAGCAAGAGAAATCTCAAATAAACAACCTAACTTTGCATCTAAAGAAGCTAGAAAAACAAACAAACAAAGCCTAAAGCCAGCAGAAGAAAGGAAACAATAAAGATTAGAGCAGAAATGAACAATATAAAAACTAAAGAAACAATGGAACACATCAATGAAACCAGGAGCTAGTTCTTTGAAAAAAAAAAAAATTGGTAATCATCTCTTTTATGCAATAGGTTTGTTGCCCGAACACAGTTGTCTTAAAAACCATTGCTAAACCTAAACCAAAATGGGAAAGGAAAAGACTCACATTAACATTGTTATCATTGGGGTGCCTGGGTGGCTCAGTGGGTTAAAGCCTCTGCATTTGGCTCAGGTCATGATCCCAGGATCCTGGGATTGAGCCCCGCATCAGGCTCTCTGCTCATCAGGGAGCCTGCCTCCCCCTGTCTTTCTCTGCCTGCCTCTCTGCCTACTTGTGATCTCTGTCTGTCAAATAAATAAATAAAATCTTAAAAAAAAAATTGTCATTATTGGACACATAGATTCAGGCAAATCTATCACTGCTGGTCATTTGATCTACAAATGTAGTAGGATCAAACAAAAGAATTGTTGAAAATTTTTAGAAGGAGGCTGCTGAGATGGGAAAGGCTTCCTTTAAGTGTGCCTGGGTCTTGGATAAACTGAAAGCTGAATGTGAACGTGATGTCAACACTGATATCTCCCTGTGGAAATTTGAGACCAGCAAGTATGTGACCATCATTGATGACCCAAGACACAAAGATTTCATCAAAAACATGATTACAGGCACATCTCAGGTGGACTGTTCAGTGCTGATTGTTACTGCTGGTGTTGGTAAATCTGAAGCAGGTATGTCCAAGAATGGGCAGAGCCATAAGCATGTCTCTCTGGCTTACATACTGGGTGTGAAACAACTAATTGTTGGCACTAACAAAATAGATTCCTCTGACTCACCCTATAGCCTGAAGAGACATGAGAAACCATTAAGGAAATTAGCACCTACTTTAAGAAAATTGGCTACAACCCTGACACTGTAGCATTTGGGTCAATTTCTGGTTAGAATGGCAACAACATACTGGAGTCAAGTTACCTATAAAGATGGTAATGCCAGTGGAACCACACTGCTTGAAGCTCTGCCACCTGCTCATCTAACTGACAAAGCCTTGTGTCTGTTCCTCCAGGACATCTAAAAAAGTAGTGGTATTAATACTCTCCCTCTGGGCCAAGTGGAGCCAGGTGTTCTTAAACCCAGCATGATGGTTACATTTGCTCCAATGTTAAAACTGAAGTCTGTTCAAATGCACAATGAGGCACTGAGTGAGGCTTTTCCTGGGGACAGTGTGGGCTTCAATGTCAACAATATACCTGTCAAAGATGTTCGTTGTTGCAATGTAGCTGGTGACAGCAAAAGTAACCCAGCAATTGAAGCAGCTGGATTCATGGCTCAGGGGATCATCCTGAACCATTCAGGCCAAATCTATGCTGGATATGCCCCTGTGCTGGATTGTCACACAGTTCACATTGCTTGCATGTTGGTTTTTTTTTTTTTTTAGATTTTTTTAAAAGTATTTTATTTACTTATTTGACAGAGAGAGAGGGATCACAAGTAGGCAGAGAGGTAGGCAGAGAGAGAGGGGGAAGCAGGCTCCCCGCCGAGCAGAGAGCCAGATGTGGGGCTTGATCCCAGGACCCTGAGACCATGACCTGAGCTGAAGGCAGAGGCTTAACCCACTGAGCCACCCAGGCACCCCTCAAGTTTGCTGAGCTGAAGGAAAAGACTGATTTGTCATTGTAGAAAAAAAGCTGGCCACCTCAGTTATAATCATCAGTGGAAGAACAGTTTGTCTCAACTGGCCATTTAAGTTTAATAGTAAAAGACTGGTTAATGACAAAAAAGCATTTAAAACATTCAGAAGGAAAAGGGAGTGTTTTGTGAGACATTTTTCTTGTATGTGTGGCAGTTTAAGATATTAGATTTTAAAATCAGTACTTTTTAATGGAAACAACTTGAACAAAAATCTGTCACAGAATTTTGAGACCCATTAAAACCAAAGCTTATTGAGAAAAAAAACTGATAAACTTCTAACCAGACTTATCAAGAAAAAAAGAGAAAGGACTCAAATAAATAAAATCACAAATGATAGAGGAGAAATAACAACCAACACCACAGAAATACAATTGCAAGAGAATATAATGCAAAATTATATGCCAACAAATTGGACAACCTGGAAGAAAGAGTTAAATGTTGAGAAACATAAACTACCAAAACTGAAAGAGAAAGAAATAGAAAACTTGAACAGATGAACAAACCAATAACAAGTAAAGAAATAGAATTAGCAATAAAAAAGTTATCAAAACAAACAAACAAACAAACAAACAAAAAGAAACGGAAGTCAAGGGTCAGATAGCTTCACAGGAGATTCTGCCAAACTTTTAAAAAAAGTTTTAATACCTATTCTTCTCAAACTACTCCAAAAAATAGAAAAGGAAAGAAAACTTCCAAATTCATTCTATGAGGCCATCATGACCCCGATACCAAAACCAGATAAAGACTCCTCTAAAACAGAGAATTACAAGCCAATATCTTTAATGAACTTGGAGGCAAAAATTCTCAATAAAATACTAGCAAAACAAGTCCAACCATATATTAAAGAAATCATTCACCACAATCAAATGGGATTTAGTCCTGCATTCAAAAGTGGTTCAACATTCAAAAATCAATCAACATGATACAGCACATTAGTAAAAGGCAATATAAGAACAATATGATTCTTTCAGTAGATGCAGAAAAAGCATTTGACAAAATGCAACATTAAGTCATGATAAAAAAAAAAAAAAACCTCAACAAAGAAGGTTTAGAGGGAATACACCACAACATAACAACAGCCATCTGTGAAGAATCCACAAGTAATATCATCCTCAATGGGGGGCGGGGGTGGGGGGGATGGAGGAAGAGGGCTTTTCCTTTACAGTCATGAACAAGACAGGGATGTCCATTCTCACCACTTTTGTTCAAAATAGTCTGGAAGTCCTAGCTATAGCCGTCAGACAACAAAAATAAATAAGAGTCATCCAAGTTGGTAAGGAAGAAATAAAACTTTCACTATTTGCAGATGATATGATACTACATATAGAAAATCATAAAGACTCCACCAAAAAACTTCTAGAACTGATAAACGAATTCAGTAAAGTCACTGGATACAAAATCAAGGTACAGAAATCTATTGCATTTCTCTACACCAATAATGCAGAAAGAGAAAGACAAATTAAAGAATCAATCCCATTCATAATTACACCCAAAATAATAAGATACCTAAGAATGAACCTAACCAAAGAGGTAAAGGACCTTTACTCTAAAAACTACAAAACACTAATGAAAGAATTTGAAGATTACATAGAAATGGAAAGAAATTCCATGTGCATGGATTGGAAGAACAAATATTGTTAAAATGTCTTACTGCCCAAAGCAATCTACATATTCAGGGCAATTTCTATCAAAATACCACCAGCATTTTCAGAGAGCTAGAACAAAAAATCCTAAAATCTGTATGGAACCAGAAAGACCCTGAATAGCCACAGCAATCTTGAAAAGAAAAACAAAGCTGGAGGCATCACAATTCTAGACTTCAAGTTATATTACAAAGCTGAAGTGATCAAAACAGTACTGGCACAAAAATAAACCAGAGATCAATAAGACCGAATAGAAAACCCAGAAATAAACCCACAACTGTATGGTCAATTAATCTTCAACAAAGCAGGAAAGAATATCTAATGGGGAAATTCCTTTCAACAAATGGTGTTGGGAAAACTGGACAGCAACATGAAAAAGAATGAAAATGGACCACTTTCTTAGACCATACATGAAAATAAATTCAAAATGGATTAAAGACCTAAATATGAGACCTGAAATCATAAATATGCTAGAGGAGAACACAGGCAGTAAGTTCTTTGACATCAGCCATAGAAACTTTCTAGATATTTCTCCCGAAGAAGGGAAACAAAAGCAAAAATGAACTATTGAGACTTCATTAAAATAAAAAGCTTCTGCACAGCAGAGGAAATAATCAACAAAACTAAAAGGCAACCTAAGGAATTTGCAAATGACATATCCAATAAAAGGTTAGTAGCCAAAATATATAAAGAACTTATAAAACTCAATATCCCCCCCCAAAAAAACCCTCAAATAATCAAATTTTAAAAATGGTCAGAAGATACAAACAGATGTTTCTCCAAAGAAGGCATACAGATGACCAACAAATGAGAGGATGTTTATCATCTTCTCATCAGGGAAAAACAGGGAAATGCAATTCAAAATACAAATGCAAATGCAACCATCAGGGAAATGCAAATCAAAACTACAAGGAGATATCACCCCACACCTGTCAGAATGGCTAAAATAAAAAACACAAGAAACAACAGGTGTTGGCGAGAGTGTGGAGAAAAGAAACCCTCTTGTACTGTTGGTGGGAATGCAAACTGGTGCAGCAACTGTGGAAAACAGCATGGAGGTTCCTCAAAAAGTTGTTATTCCTCAAAAAGTTATTATTCCTAAAAATAGAACTACACTATGATCCAGCAATTGAATTACTAGGTAGTTAGTCAAAGATTATAAAAACCCTAATTCAAAGGGATACATGTACCTGATGCTTGTTTACAATAGCCTTATTTAGAATCACCAAGACATGGAAGCAGCCTAGGTGTCCATCAGTTGATGACTGGATTAAAAAGAAGTGATCTCAACACACACACACACACACGCACGCACGCACACAGACACACAAAGAGACACACACACACGGCAAACACACACACACATATACGCTGGAATAGTATTCAATCATAAAAAAGAATGAAATCTTGCTATTTGCAATGACATGGATGGAGCAAGAAAATATAATGCTAAGTGAAATAAGACATTCAGAGAAAGACCAGTATCATAGGATTTCATTTCCATGTGGAACTTAAGAAACCAAACAGATGAGCAAATGGAAAACAGAAGAGAGAGATAAATCAAGAAATAGACTTTAAACTATAGAGAACAAAATGATGGTTATCAGAGGGGAGGAGTATGAGAAGATGAGTTAAATAGGTGATGGGGACTAAGGAGTGCAGCTGTGATGAGCACCATGTGATGTATGGAATTGTTGAATCTCTGTATTGTGCACTTGAAACTAATATAACACTGCATATTAACTAACTGGCTTTAATATAAAAACTTAGGAAGACAAAAAGAAAGAAAGAAAGAAAGAAAGAAAGAAAGAAAGAAAGAAAGAAAGAAAGAAAGAAAGTTAGTTAAAAGAATTCATCACCTCCAAGCCAGCCCAACATTTACAAGAAATGTTAAAGTACTTCTTTAAACTCAAAAGAAAGAGTGCTAATTAGTATAAAGGAAACATAGAAATACAAATCTCATTGCTAAAGGTAAATATGTGATAAAGGTAGTTGATTAATCAATTATAAATTTAGTATGAAGATTAAAAGAGAATAGTGAAAATAATTATTATAATTAGTTAAGGCATACATAACATTAAAAGATGTAAAATATCACATCAAAAACATAAAATGAGAGCTTTAGAATGTTTTCATAGTTTCATAGTTAGATTATTACCAACTAAAAATAGACTGTCATATATGAACCACCTAGAAAACAACTCATAGAATCTCAAAAGATAATGATAAAATTCCAAGCTTACCACTCAAAAAATTGACAAACTATGAAAGAGAGACCAAAAAAAACAAAACAAAAACAAAAAACAAAAAACAGATGAACTACAAAACAGCCAGAAGACAATTAACAAAATGGCTATAAGTTATATCCATCAATAATTACATTAAGTATAAATCAACTAAATTCTCTAATCAAAAGACTAAGGGTACCTAAATGGATTAAAAAAATCAATATCCATGCATGTGTTCCCTATAAGACACTAACTTCAAATGATAGAACACACACAGACTGAAAGTGAAGGGATGAAGAAAGACATTCCATGCAAATGGAAACAAACAAACAAAAGCTGGCTAGTTATAACAAGCAAAATAGACTTTAAAACAGACCGCTGTAAGAAACAACAATGGATATTACGTTGATAAGAGATCAATCCAATGGGAAAATATAACATGTATAAATAATTATGCATCCAACACAGAAGTACCAAATATATATATTAAACAGACCTAAATGGAAAAATAGACAACAATACAATAATAGCAGGGGACTTTAATACATCACTTCCAACAATTGATGGATCATCCAGAGAGATAATCAATATGGAAACATTGCCTTTAAAAAACACATTAGATCAGGGGCGCTGGAGTGGCTCAGTGGGTTAAAGCCTCGGCCTTTGGCTCAGGTCTTGATCCCAGGGTTCTGGGATCTAGACCCACATCGGGCTCTCTGCTTAGCAGGAAGCCTGATTCCCTTCCTCTCTCTCTGGCCTGCCTCTCTGTCTACTTGTGATCTCTGTCTGTCAAATAAATAAATAAATAAATAAAATTAAAAAATAAATTAAAAACACATTAGATCAGATGGACTTAATGAATATATAAAGAGCATTCCATCCAAAACCAGAATAGATCATATATTAAGCCACAAATCAGGTCTTAACAACTTTAATATCACTGAAATTATATCAAGCATCTTCTTTGACCAAAGCTATATAAAACTATAAAAAATTACAAGAAAAAAGTGGAAAATTTAAAAATATATGGAAACTAAACAACATGCCACAGAACAACCAAAGGGTCAAACAAAGGAATCAAAAATGAAATCAAAAAGTACCTTGAGTCAAACAAAAGTGGAAATGCAGTTTACCAAAACTTATGGAATATAGCAAAAGCAGTTTTAAGAGGGAAATTAAAAGCAATAAAAGCCTTCCTCAAAAAACAATAAAATCTCAGATTTTAACTTTACACCTCAAGGAATTAGAAAAAGAACAAATAAAGCGCCAGGTTAGTAGAATGAAGGAAATAACAAAGATCAGAGCAGAAATAAAAGAAATAAAAGAGATCAAATAGAAAATAGAAAAGATTACTGAAACCAAGAGCTGGTTCTTTGAAAAGATAAAATCGATAAATTTTTAGTTAGGCTCACAAAGAAGAAAAGCAACGGAACTCAAATAAAAGCAGAAGTGAAAAGGGAGATTTTACAGTGAATGCCAAAGAAATATAGCAGATCATAAGAAACTACTATGAACAATTATACATTAACAAATTGTATAAGCTAAAAGAAATGGGTACATTCCTAGATACACAGCTTTCCAAGACTGAATCATGAACAAGTTAACTTGTAATTTGAGTGTGAGATATCTGAGAAACAGAGCAGTTGGGTAGTTGATCTCTGAATAACAAAGGCCAGGGGTGGGGAGGTCTATACTAGACTTAGATCAATGTCCACACCTCACTGGGAACCAGCATGTATAGTAGGGTAGTCCATGCAAGATGCCTCCCACACCACACCACTTAGAGATATGTGTCCACCAGTGTGAGGTGGCACAGGGATAGGGAATTTTGTTTAAAGTTCCCTGGGCAAATCTGTGCAGGCAGGGAGGAGAATCAGAGGTGCTATGAAAAAAACACGAGCTTGTGGAAATCCAAATCTCAGGATGATTCATCGGTAACTGTCCGATTCATAGAAACATTTCTATGTTTCCTTTATACTAATATTTTACTTCTCTGAGATTTAATTTCTCATCTGAAAAAGAGAACAAACATAGAGAAGGTATTTACTGATAGGGTCCTTTGAAAATTTAGTTCAATAATGATGGAAGATGCCTAGTAAATTTTTGCATATACTTAGTGCTTGATAAATGTTATGTACTATAACAATATTACATTTTTATTCTTAACATCAATGTCAATATGTTACATAAAGAATAGGGTTCCAAAAGAAATAGAAAATCTGAACAGATTGATTACCACTAAAAAACTGAATCAGTAATTTAAAAACTCCCTAAAAACAGAAATCCAGGATTAAACAAACAGGCATCATTAGGGAACTTTACCAAATACTCAAGGGAGAATTAATACCAGTCCTTCTCAAAATCTTCCAAAAACTAGAAGAGGAGGGAATACTTAAAACTCATTTTATGAGGCCAACATTACGCTGATACCAAAACCAGACAAGGATACCAGAAAAGAAAATTACGGGCAAATATCCCTGATGAACATACATGTTAAACTCCCCAACAAAATATTAACAAACGGAATTCAACAAAACATTGAAGGATCATACACCCAGATAAAGTGGACTTTATTTCAGAGATCCAAGGGTGGTTCAACTTCTATAAATTAATCGTGATACCCCACATTAACAAAATAAAGATTAAAAATCATGATTATTTCAATAGATGCAGAAAAAGCATTTGATAAAATTCAACATTTATTTATGATAAAAGTGCTCAATAAAATGAGTATAGAGGAACCATACTTCCCATAAAAAAAGACCATATATATGACATACATATGACAAGCCCACAGTTAACATCATACTCAATGGAGAAAGGCTGCAAGCTTTTCTCTAAAATTAGGAATAAGATTTGGATGCTCCCCATTTTTGCTACTTTTATTCAACATAGTATTAAGAAATCCTAGCCAGAGAAATTAAGCCAGAATTCATCCATATTGGAAAGGAAATGAAACTGTCACCAAGTGTTGTCTTTCCTACTTGCATAGTCTCAACCAGCACCACAATGCAGGTATTGGCAGAATGCTGAGCCATAGGTATGGAACTTTATACAATATAGCACTCAAATCAGGAGGCTCACCTCAGAGAAAAAATGCAGGAGTGGGTCCACAACCATGGCATACACTGGATGTATCATGATCTTGCTCTAATGAAGCAGTTGGTCTTGTAAAAGACTGGCATAACCTTCTGAAGGCTGAACTGAGGCACTAGATGAGAGAAAACTCCCAGGAAGGATGGGTTGCCACCCTTCAGGATACAGAATATTTATTAAATCAGTCATCCCTCAGGCGTGTTGTGTCCTCTGTAGGAAGGATACTTGGGTCTGGAAATCAAGGGGTGGAAGTAGGCATGCTCCCACTTAAGAGCACCTTCAGTGACTTCCAGAGGCTCTCACTCTCGGACACCCGCAGTCCGCTTGGGGCATCCCATTTTGCTCGCACTGGTGGCAGGGCACACGACATGCGGTGACGTGAAGAGGCCCCGCGAGGCCCAGCACGCCATAGCCTTCCGGAGCTGCAAAATCTAAAATGGCAGAGCAACTTTCTCCGGCCAAGACGGCAGACCAGGTATGCACCTTCCTCTTCCAAAAGCCTGGTGGGCGAAAAGCTATAAAGACCTGTAATACTAAATAATATGTATATGTTACAGAAGCTTAAAATCATGTACTTTGTGTGCACAATAAGGAAGAATGATAAGAAAATCACTAATCTTTTCTTGATTCAGCAGTTGAGGTAATAATGTTACTAAATATAATGTTTTGATTATAAATGTCAGGATGCAATCTATGTTAGCTAAGAACTGAAAAATGGACAGGTTTTGAAGAAGTTCACATACAGTATTTACAGACAGGCAAAAAATTTTTCTCATAAAGTCTAAGAAGCATTACTCACTCACACAAGGGATTACAGCTAGCTATAAAAAGTTAGTGTATTCCTTACTAATGAACATTCCAGTTATTCTAATAAATGTGGATAGCAATGTGATATAAACACAGACATGAATCACCATGGTTTTAAAGAATATGAATTTCTTAAATTAATTGCATACTTTTCATGATAACCCAAAGAACAGATTTGTTTTTCCCATTCTAAATGTGGAAGAATTTTGATTGGAGTTTTTTGGGGGAAATCCAGAGAAGCAGATCACATAAATTAGCCCGATGTTTCATGTGTTTATGTATATTATTTGAGCCTGTAACTGAAACAGGCTAGAGTTTAGCTCTGGGATGTACAGGTGGAAACACTTAGTGAGAACTGTATGTTGTGTCACACACAAGCATCCTGAGGGGAAAGACCAGAACACTCACCAAAGAATGAAGAGCCCTTTAGATTTTTACCTACAAAGTGAAGCCAGATGATCTCCAATCAGGGACTGCCTTATTACCTGAGGGGTAAGTGCTGGAGGTGGGGTGTAGGTAGTCCTAGGGCTACCTAAAAGTAGTTTTATGAACTTCTAGCACAGTAGCTCCTGCTGTTAGTCACAATAGGACTGTAAATTCCCACTTGACCTAAAAGCAGATTTTAAACTCCTATCCCAATGAAGCTATAACCAATGAGGCAATCTGAAAATTATGAAACTCAGAATCCATTTTTGGCCACAATGCTGAGTGTTTATAATCTAAACTTTGCAAAGTTCAATTCATATATATTTTCTTTAAAATAAATATATATGTGCCTTCCTTGCAATTTTAATTCTTCCTAGGATATGGTAGGATGTTTGTTTCATTCTGAGATGTTTTTGCTTGTTTTATTCTGTTCAGTTGATGTTTATTCTTTTAGAGGAAAAAAGTTATAAGTTTGGACCCTGTTCTTCCCACAGCAAATTGACTGTGATGTTAAGAATAAAAATATAATATTGAAGTACATAGCATTTATTAAGTACCAAGTATATGCAAAAACTTACTAGGCATCTTCCATCATTATTGAACTAAATTTTCAAAGGACCCTATCAGTAAATACCTTCTCTATGTTTGTTCTCTTTTTCAGATGAGAAATTAAATCTCAGAGAAGTAAAATATTAGTATAAAGGAAACATAGAAATGTTTCTATGAATCGGACAGTTACCGATGAATCATCCTGAGATTTGGATTTCCACAAGCTCGTGTTTTTTTCATAGCACCTCTGATTCTCCTCCCTGCCTGCACAGATTTGCCCAGGGAACTTTAAACAAAATTCCCTATCCCTGTGCCACCTCACACTGGTGGACACATATCTCTAAGTGGTGTGGTGTGGGAGGCATCTTGCATGGACTACCCTACTATACATGCTGGTTCCCAGTGAGGTGTGGACATTGATCTAAGTCTAGTATAGACCTCCTCACTCCCGGACTTTGTTATTCAGAGACCAACAATCCAACTGATCTGTTTCTCAGGCATCTCACACCCAAATTGCTGGTTAACATGTTCTCCTTTTCTGAATATAAACTAAAATTTTCACTTCTACTTTGTCAATATATATGAAACTCCATAACATGATCAGTTTCTGGCATTCTGGAGGGTTCTAACTATATCACAGGCCTTGCTCTTGGGGGCCTGACAACCTGGCCGGGTGTACAGGAACAGGAGCCAGCTGGGGTCCTGTCAGCACACGCTCATTAACATGCACAGATGAAATCATTTAGTAGTCAACCCATCACAGTGACAAAGTTTCTATAGGTCCTATCGTCCTATTATTTTGAGACATGAAATAGTAGGGATAAACCTTGCTGTGTGCCAGAGCCTGTTCTCAGTATTCTGTCCCTGTATGTGTTAATTCATAACCTTCACAACAAGTCTACACTATTAATACCCCCATTTTACAGCAGAGATTCATGTCACACAGCAACTGTGTCTATTAGAGCTAGGATTCAAATGTAGGCCATCTGGCCCCAGAGTCCATAGTAATAACCAGGCACTATACTGAGGGAAGGAGGTGCCAAATGTTTCTATACCCGTTAGAAAATTAGAAAGTTAGGTAAGCAATAAGAAAAATATTACCAGTCATTTTTCTACCCACTGTTAATATTTTTGAAAACATCCTTATTGATTTTACTTTTTATGTATATATAAGCACAAAATATTTATGATTTTTTTAAGAAACCAAAATAATAACTTGAATATTATTTATAAGTATTTACATAATTGACCTTTAATTGGTGACAAAAATACAGAGGAATATGTAAGAATTTATAAGAGATCATTCCTGTGGCACCTCTTGATTTTTCTATTTAAGAATGCCTTCTTCTGATTCTTCAATAGAAAGATTTTTGCCAATGTCAATGCTAAATATTAAGCATTTTGAAAATACTTATTACCTCTCTTCTACATGTAAAACTTAGCTCACCACCTCCCTTTGGTATTATAACCCCCAAGTGCCTCTCATTTCTATTCTATGTCAATTCCAATCTATTTTTTCATATCTGGCCTTTCAGAATGAGTGTTGTTTTGGATGAATCCAGTTTCTTCCCATTTTTCTGTCTTCAATTTTAATATCTGAAACTGTGAGTAGAATATCAGAGTCTGTGGTAGGCAAGCTATGAGTGAATAGTAAGTAACTGCCATTTGTATTTAGATTACAGATCAGAATGTATGAATCTCCCTTGAATGAATGAATGCTGAGAATTGAATGGATTACTCATGTGTGTGTCACCCCAATACTCCTAAAGATTGTCTGTAACCTAATCTCTATATACTCTTAGGTGGTGGTAACTTAGGCCTTTTCTCTGCTTCATTGTCTTTCTTTACTTTCTTTTCCAATCAATAGAGTCCTTTTCATTTCCCTCTGTTCTTCTTCCTCCCAGATTTTGACCTACCAGAAACTGCTAATCAGTGTCCAGTTCAAGGACCATTCTCTCCCTAAAGTCTTTGTTCTTTCCATTCAATTAGGCATACTGTATTACTCTTTCTTTCTGTCTTCTCAGAACATGTTTCTTACATGTCTATTGTAATTCTCTTATTGTAGTTCTCTTATTCTGTTATGATTATCTGTGAATTGTCTTATGAGTTCCACTAGACCAGAAATTACTAGGTTGCTAGGGCTTAATCTTCTGTACTTCCCTCTGCTCTAGCCCAGTGCCTGACACATGTATATTTTTATTGAATAAATAAATGAAGGAATGAATAGATGGTTGAATAAACATGTGATCTTGAAGATCTAAGTCCCAAGATTTGAGTCTTTTTTTTCCTAAATAATTTTGTAAATACAGTAACTGGAGTCTAAGCCCATACACTGGGTGCTCTTGGACCCTTATTCAAAGGAAACTTTAAAACTCAGTCACTGTAACAAGGGTTTGTCTTTATAGCTTTTGGATAGGAGGGTTTGTTATGAGAGATTTTACAGGACCACCATAAACAGTGAGTAAACAAGAATAAGGAAAACAAATGTGACAACCGTGGGTCTGTTTATTTCCTTTATTTATGTTCTGTCTTCTGTCTTTAGATTAATTTCTGTATCAGAAGCTTTGGAAGCAGTTGTTGTGCTGGTATTTAATTAAGTATGAGTATGTGTGCGTGTATGCGTGTGTGCACACTCCTTGATGTTGGACTGAAGAGTAAAAAATTTAATCACATAAACAATTAACAAGATTTCCTATGGTTTGAAATGCATTAACAGTCACCGATACCCCATATTTCAATGTGTCCCTTGGGTTGTAGATGCTACAGTTATAGATCTTCAAGTGGGAGGGTCCAGACCAGTCTGAAGTCAGACTGATTTATTTCCTCCCCAGTCTTCACTCAGTTTTTCATGAAGAAGCTCATATGAACATAGACAAAGCAGCTCAGTGTTCCATATTGAGTGCAATAGTCTCAGAATCTACTTCAAACACGAAAGTCTAGTTTTGTGCCATGTGGACCTTTCACAGTGTGTAATCTATGCTGTCCATTCCACTTCTCATTGGAGATGTCTGGTCAGGGGCAAGTCAAGGAAAGTCTGGTTGGGCTCAGTTCCTCAGCAACTTCAAGGTAGCAGTTTCATTACCTGGAAAACCTAGAAGCCACACTTTTTATGGAGAAGGGAACTGAACTCATTTCTGGGAGACCTATCTAACCCTGACTTGCAGTAATTTTTTGTATTCTTGGACCTTGATGGATATGTTTTCTACTTACCTCATAAGATTATTTTGGGAACTGAAAGCTCCAAGCAGACCTCCAGAACTTGACTGGGCCCCTCATTAAGTGTTTCTGTGATCATACACCTCCTGAATGGCTTCCAGTTGAAACTTTCATTGGGGTACACTATCACTGAAGATTTACACTGGAGAGAAAAATACCACAAATACCCTTAAAATGTGTCCACAGAAGTCTGAAATTGGTGTTTCCTTTGGTTTAGATTTTTGCTGCAAGTTAGGAGAGAAATAAATAGATCTCTGGATAGTTTTTGCTTCACTGATAGGGTTCTACCAATGTTCTACTTATTAAAAATATGTAGGTTGAGGTGCTAAGAGAAAATACTCTGTGCTAAGGGGAAGCATTATTAAGAATAAAGAAACACACTTCGGTTGGAAAACATTGTCCTTGAGTCAGTACCACAAAGTGGAAAGTGTTTCTCCACTGAGTGGAGAATATTTACTACAAAATGTGAAGGCTCATGAAAAATCTGTCTTGCAGAGGCAGGAAAATCTCAAGGAAACATAAACTTGCAAGTAAAATGTTTTTGTAGTACAATTTGTGAGTCTGATATAGCTTCACTTTGCCTAATGGTTAGCTACATCAAAAGAAAAAATTGTAAATATAGCATGATTTCATGTTTTAGTTGAAGTACATTTTTCACATCAAGGCCATAATGGGTTTTCAGAAGACAATGGGTGGAGTTGAAGTTTTAAGAGATTAAAAAAAAGTCTAAATTGACCATAACATAAAATAGTAGAGGAAAGTAACATTTTGGGGTGGGGGGAGGGCAATTTTCTTGAAAATTGCGGTTCACAGACAGTACCTTGAACTAACAGTTGTATAAATGAAAGAGAGAAATTAAGAGTTACATAAGATGAGTAGAACTTAGAAAGGAGACCAAAGTTGGTCTACACATATAGTAGAATATTATTCAGCCTCAGAAAAGAAGGAAATTCTGATATATGCTACAGTAAGTGTGAATCAGGAGACAGTATATTCAGTGAAATAAGACAGACACAAAAGGACAAATACTCTATGATTCCATTTACATGAGGTTCCTAGAGTAGTCAAATTCACAGAGGCAGAAAGTAGAAGGGTTACTGCCAGGGACTGGGAGAGGGGGGGATCAGTGCTTAATGGCTGCAGTTTCAGCTTTGCAAAATGAAAACAGTTCCAGAGATGGATAGTTGTGATGGTGGCACATCAAAGTGAATGTACTTAATGTCACTGAGTTGTGACATTAAAGTTAAAGATGGTTAAAATAGTAAATTTTATGTTGTGTGTATTTTATCACAGTAAAAAAGAGACTGTCACAAGCACATTCATTTACTATGGACAAAATTATTTAGCAACAAATAGGTTTAGCACATGTTGCCAACACGTGATTCAGACGACAATAAACAGATCTCATAACTAGCACTTGTTTCACCTCTAAACTCCTGTAGTAACTTGGGAACAGCACCCTTTGCATCTCTCTAAACCTCAGTTTCCTTATCTGTAAGAACACATGTTTGGACCAAATAATCCTGAAGATTCTAGTCCTAATGCTTTGTGTTTCTGAAATACTATGGTGTCAGGCTGACAAATCTGGCATATTTCTAGTTCAGACTGATATGATTATAACATGAGTACATCTCCTTGTTGTCCAAAAGTACCAAATTATCTCAGAATATGTTTAAGATAGTACAATCTGGTAACTCACTGTCTAGTAGTGAGAAAATGCCTTTCTAGAATAATGAAGCTCTCATTAGGTCAAATCAGCTAACAGCTCTGACTCCTCCAGACTCTTCCTGACTTGAGGGCTAATTAAGGATATGGGCGTCAGAGGCACTTCTTTTGACCCTAGTCCCTACCTGGGAGAGCTGCAAAAAGTCTAGTCTTGTAGTTCTTTCTCATCCTCACTACACTGGCAGTCCCTGAGCCTTCCTTAGTATCCAAGGGGACTCTTGGGCCACTGGTGCCTTTAGCCTTAGAAGTCAACCCCTTGGCAGCCTCTTCTAGTGTCTGATGCTTCTGTTGCCCCACAGAACCTGACTGATAGTGCTTGTGTCCTCATCTCCACAGTGTTTGCTCTTCTGTGTAAGGCTGTATTCTGCCCATCTAGAATTAGGGAAACCCTTTTCCTTGTCTGTGAGCCCAGGAAGTGCTCTCTCTGACTTGGGGTAGCCAGGTCTTAGAGCAAATGCTGTTTTTTTGACATCCACAAAGAACACCTTGGTCCATTGATAGTTCAGCAAAGGGCCAGATTACGTCTGAGTCACATCTTTCAGTGTGACATACTCCTGTGCATGGAGGCCTACATTGCTAAGACGGACAACAACAACACTGTTGATAGGTTGGAGGCTTTCGGCACTCAAGTTTGTAGTGAAAAATTCCAATAAGGAAAATGGGGCAAAATTGGCCTTACTAAAGTGCAGTTGCTGACAGAACGCTAGCAAACATAGGAACACTTGTCACATGTGCACCACAGTTAATCTTTCCAGAGAGTCCAAAACAACTGGAAATGTTTACACTAGTACTCCTGGTCAACCTGCTCTGCATTGACCTCTTTGCTAGCTTATCATAAATCAGTTTATCCCAAAACATGCAAACTCTGCATCATTTTCTTCCCTCTTTTCTTCTGTTCTCATAAGCATCTCTTTTTCTCCTTTATTAGAAAGCGTTGATAAAACTGATTATTGTCTTCTACTTGTATAAAAGTAAACAATTGATGACAATTCACTAGATGTCTTTGAGTTACCCTTTGATAGTTTCTGTCTCACGGAAGGTTGAGGTAAAATTTCTGTCTCTTCTTGTCAAGAAAGCAAGCTCATCATATGTGAACAATCGCCCTCAAGTTTCACTGCATTTCTTTGCTAGGAGCCCAGGTCATGCTCATGAGGATTTTGAGGCCCTGTCTCTCATGAGCAATGTCTCTTTTTGGGTGAGCACATCAAGTTCCACATACTGTCATACTATATCTTGATTCATCATTTTCAAACAAGTAATAATGGGTGGTTTAGGACTGTTCTAATATCTCTTTCACTATTTGACTCTAAAATATCCAACCTGTCTTATGAGAACACTGAAGAGCACTTCAGCCACACTGAGCCTTTGCTTATGAAGCAAACTTGAATTCCTTCTCTGTTTCCAAGAAAATACTCAGAAATGTGCAGGGGTGGTGACACATTGGTTATTTACACCTAATGTGCAGGAAGGTATGGCTGCAAGATCCCAGAATGGTCAGGCAGGAAAAAGCCAAAGGGGTATAAAATATCCTTTAGACAAGTACAAAAGGGCCTTCTCCACTTAGGGACACTCACTTCTCCTCATAGGTGAGGTCACCCACAGCTATTTGCTGAGCTGAGGAGCTTTGGGTCACCTGGAAAGAGACACTGTTGTCTGGGAAGACATTGTACTATATGCCATGTTGTGTACCTTTCTTACTAAGTGTCCACCAACTTTAACATTAAAGAAACTTGATTATCTTCTAACTGTGAATGTTGGCATCTCTCTGTCAAGTACATCCATGGTCCCTTTGGGGCCATGTATAGAGCCATAGAGATGATGAATACTGGGCTTGAGACAACAGAGCCAATCATACATTGGAGAAACGGGTTGCAAACCTACTAGGGAGCTGAGAGACTTACATCAATTCATTATTTTTGATAATATAGAAAAATAAAGACAAATAAAATAAACATAAAATTTAATAAAACAAAGAAATGTTCTAATACTAAAGAGCTGAGCTTTGTTTTTGTTTTTGTTTTTAACAGATGTGAAAGTAGAGTACATATAGGTTTAAAGCCCTATATAATTTTCACTTTTTTAAGAGAGAAAATACATCTGCATTTTAAAATATCCAAAATAGAACACATACGTAAATATATTTCAAAAAATGAAGTATGGCTGTCTATACTTATTAAATATGACCTTCTAACTCAATATACCTCATGGTCTCAGTGAGGCAGGGATCCACCTTTCTGTTCAGTACCTCCAGTGCTTATCATATATCTAGCACATTTTTTTAAATAACAGAAGAAATATTAGTTAGAAGAACTGTGTAACATTTTCTTTAATATTAAATTGGTAACCTCTATAACAAAAACACAAAAATAGACAAAATTATATTTAATAAAGTAAAACAATAAACAATTTTAAATCTTTAAGAAAAGTTAAATCCTGATCAACTATGCTTTATAAATATTAAGTGAAAAAAGTGAAAGAAAGAAATACATTTATAATATTCATTCTAAATGTTGACATTGCTGAATCTGTGTATTAGAAGGACAGGTAACTTTAGTGTTTTGACTCATGTTTTCAAACATTTTTATAAAAACACATATTACTGTTAAAGAGTAATAATTTTAGAAAGAAATTATTCTCCCTTCAACTTCCTTCAGAAGTTATTTAATTAAAACTTTTTATTTTGAAAGAAATAAAGATGAGCAAAAGAAAAAAAGGAGAGGCAAACCAAGAAACAGACTCTTTTCTTAAAAAAGATTTATTTATGGGGGAGGAGTCAAAATGGTGGAGAAGTAGCAGGCTGAGACGACATCAGGTAGCAGGAGATCAGCTAGATAGCTTATCTAACCATTGTGAACACCTACAAATCCAATGGGAAATTGAAGAGAAGAAGAGCAAAAATTCTAGAAACAGAAAATCAATCACTTTCTGAAAGGTAGGACCTGCGGAGAAGTGAATCCAAAGCGACGGGAAGATAGACCCTGGGGGGAGGGGCCGAGTCCCAGCAAGTGGCGGAGCAATGGAGCACAAAATCGGGACTTTTAAAAGTCTGCTCCACTGGGAGACATCGCTCCAGAGGCTAAACCGGGGGGAAACCCAGGTGGGGTCAGCATAACCCCAGGTCCTGCGGGGTCACAGAAGGACCGGTGGTGTCTGAGTGCTGCAGAGCTCGCAGGTATTAGAGCGGGGAAGCTGGCTACAGTGACAAAGCCAAGGAGTGAGCTCTCAGCCCGGGGTTACCTTGTGCTGGTCGCAGGCTGGGTGGGCTCAGAGCGCGGCCGGAGGCCACGGAGACGGAAGCGACCAGGCACTTTTCTCCAGGTTCCAGCAATTGACTGCTTTCCTCAAGGTGTGACCGCAGGCCAGGGAGGCAAGGCGGTTGGGCGCTTTTCTCTGAGGGTGCACTGAGGAGCGGAACCCCAAGCTCTCGGCTTCTCCGGGCCAAGAGATTGGGAGGCTGCCATCTTCATTCCCGTCCTCCAGAACTCTACGGAAAGCGCTCAGGGAACAAAAGCTCCGGAAAGCAAACCCAAGCGGATTACTTAGCCTGGCCACTGGCAAGGACGGTGCAATTCCACCTGCAGCAAAGACACTTGAGAATCACTACAACAGGCCCCTCCCCCAGAAGATCAACAAGAAACCCATCCAAAACCAACTTCACTCACCAAGAACAGCGGAATTCCACAGCAGGAGAAAGCAAATCTTATCTGGACAAAATGACAAGGCGGAAAAACTCACCTCAAAAAAAAGAACAAGAGGCCGTACCGAAGGCTGGAGACTGAATCAATACGGACATTGGTAACATGACAGATCTAGAGTTCAGAATGACAATTCTCAAGGTTCTAGCCGGGCTCGAAAAAGGCATAGAAGATATTAGAGAAACCCTCTCCGGAGAGATAAAAGCCCTTTCTGGAGAAATAAAAGAACTAAAATCTAACCAAGTTGAAATCAAAAAAGCTATTCATGAGATTCAATCAAAAATGGAAACTCTCACTGCTAGGATAAATGAGGCAGAAGAAAGAATTAGTGACATAGAAGACCAAATGACAGAGAATAAAGAAGCTGAGCAAAAGAGAGACAAACAAATACTGGACCACGAGGAGAGAACTTGAGAGATAAGCGACACCATAAGACGACACAACATTAGAATAATTGGGATTCCAGAAGAAGAAGAAAGAGAGAGGGGAGCAGAAGGTATATTGGAGACAATTATTGGAGAGAATTTCCCTAATATGGCAAAGGGAACAAACATCAAAATCCAGGAGATGCTAAGAATGCCCCTCAAAATCAATAAAAATAGGTCCACACCTCGTCACCTGATAGTAAAATTTACAAGTCTTAGTGACAAAGAGAAAAATCCTGAAAGCAGCTCAGGAAAAGAAGTCTATAACATACAAGGGCAAAAACATTAGATTGGCAGCAGACCTATCCACAGAGACCTGGCAGGCCAGAAAGAACTGGCATGATATATTCAGAGCACTAAATGAGAAAAACATGCAGCCAAGAATACTATATCCAGCTAGGCTATCATTGAAAATAGAAGGAGAGATAAAGAGCTTCCAAGACAAACAAAAGCTGAAAGAATTTGCAAACACCAAACCAGCTCTACAGGAAATATTGAAAGGGGTCCTCTAAGCAAAGAGAGACCCTAAAAGGAGTAGATCAGAAAGAAACAGAGACAATATACAGTAATAGTCACCTTACAGGCAATACAATGGCACTAAATTCATATCTCTCAATAGTTACCCTGAATGTGAATGGGCTCAATGCCCCAATCAAAAGACACAGGGTATCAGAATGGATAAAAAAACAAAACCCATCAATATGCTGTCTACAAGAAATTCATTTTAGACCCGAAGACACCTCCAGATTTAAAGTGAGGGGATGGAAAACAATGTACCATGCTAATGGACATCAGAAGAAAGCTGGGGTGGCAATCCTTCTATCAGATCAATTAGATTTTAAGCCAAAGACTATAATAAGAGATGAGGAAGAACACTATATCCTACTCAAAGGGTCTGTCCAACAAGAAGACCTAACAATCTTAAATATCTATGCCCCTAACATGGGAGCAGCCAACTATATAAACCAAGTAATAACAAAATCAAATAAATACATCGACAGTAATACAATAATAGTAGGGGACTTTAACACTCCCCTCACTGAAATGGACAGATCATCTAAGCAAAAGATCAACAAGGAAATAAAGGCCTTAAATGACACACTGGACCGGATGAACATTACATATATATTCAGAACATTCCATCCCAAAGCAACAGAATATACATTCTTCTCTAGTGCACATGGAACATTCTCCAGAATAGACCACATCCTGGGTCATAAATCAGGTCTCAATCAGTACCAAAAGATTGAGATCATTCCCTGCATATTTTCAGACCACAATGCTCTGAAGCTGGAACTCAATCACAAGAGGAAATTTGGAAAGAATGCAAATTCATGGAGACTAATACATCCTTCTAAAAAATGAATGGGTCAACCAGGAAATTAAAGGAGAATTGAAAAAATTCATGGAAACAAATGATAATGAAAACACAATGGTTCAAAATCTGTGGGACACAACAAAGGCAGTCCTGAGAGGAAAATATATAGTGGTGTAAGCCTTTCTCAAGAAACAAGAAAGGTCTCAAATACACAACCTAACCCTATACCTAAAGGAGGTGGAGAAAGAACAACAAAGAAAGCCTAAACCCAGCAGGAGAAGAGAAATCATAAAGATCAGAGCAGAAATCAATGAAATAGAAACTAAAAAAACAATAGAACAAATCAACAAAACTAGGAGCTGGATCTTTGAAAGAATTAACAAGATTGACAAACCCCTGGCCAGACTTATCAAAAAAAAAAAAAAAAAGAGAGAGAAAGGATGCAAATAAATAAAATCATGACTGAAAGAGGAGAGATCACAACCAACACCAAAGAAATACAAACAATTATAAGAACATACTACAAGCAACTCTACGCCAACAAATTTGACAATCTGGAAGAAATGGATACATTTCTAGAGACATATAAACTACCACAACTGAACCAGGAAGAAATAGATAACCTGAACAGACCCATAAGCAGTAAGGAGATTGAAACAGTCATCAAAAATCTCCAAACAAACAAAAGTCCAGGACCAGACGGCTTCCCAGGGGAATTCTACCAAACATTTAAAGAAGAATTAATTCCTTTTCTCCTGAAACTGTTCCAAAAAATAGAAATGGAAGGAAAACTTCCAAACTCATTCTATAAGGCCAGCATCACCTTGATCCCAAAACCAGACAAGGATCCCACCAAAAAAGAGAATTACAGACCAATATCCTTGATGAACACAGATGCGAAAATTCTCACCAAAATACTGGCCAATAGGATCCAACAGTACATTAAAAGGATTATTAACCATGACCAAGTGGGATTTATTCCAGGGCTGCAAGGTTGGTTCAACATCCACAAATCCATCAATGTGATACAATACATTAATAAAAGAATAAGAACCATATGATACTCTCAATAGATGCTGAAAAAGCATTTGACAAAGTGCAGCATCCTTTCCTGATTAAAACTCTTCAAAGTGTAGGGATAGAAGGCATATACCTCAATATTATCAAAGCCATCTATGAAAAACCCACCGCAAATATCATTCCCAATGGAGAAAAACTGAAAGCTTTTCCGCTAAGGTCAGGAACACGGCAGGGATGTCCGTTATCACCACTGCTGTTCAACATAGTACTAGAAGTCCTAGCCTCAGCAATCAGACAACAAAAAGAAATTCAAGGCATCCAAATTGGCAAAGAAGAAGTGAAACTATCACTCTTTGCAGATGATATGATACTATATGTGGAAAACCCAAAAGGCTCCACTCCAAAACTGCTAGAACCTATACAGGAATTCAGTAAAGTGTCAGGATATAAAGTCAACGCACAGAAATCAGTCGCATTTCTTTACACTAACAACAAGACAGAAGAAAGAGAAATTGAGGAGTCAGTCCCATTTACAATTGCACCCAAAACCATAAGATACCTAGGAATAAATCTAACTAAAGAGGCAAAGAATCTATACTCAGAAAACTATAAAGTACTCATGAAAGAAATTGAGGAAGACACAAATGGAAAAATATTCCATGCTCATGGATTGGAAGAACAAATATTGTGAAAATGTCTATGTTACCTAAAGCAATCTACACATTTAATACAATCCCTATCAAAATCCCATCCATTTTTTTTAAAGAAATAGAACAAATAATCCTAAAATTTATATGGAACCAGAAAAGACCTCGAATAGCCAAAGGAATATTGAAAAAGAAAGCCAAAGTCGGTGGCATCACAATTCCAGACTTCAAGCTCTATTACAAAGCTGTCATCATCAAGACAGTATGGTACTGGCACAAAAACAGACACATAGATCCATGGAACAGAATAGAGAGCCCAGAAATAGACCCTCAACTCTATGGTCAACTAATCTTCGACAAAGCAGGAAAGAATATCCAATGGAAAAAAGACAGCCTCTTCAACAAATGGTGCTGGGAAAATTGGACTATTTCCTTACACCGCACACGAAAATAGACTCAAAATGGATGAAGGACCTCAATGTGAGAAAGGAATCTATCAAAATCCTTGAGGAGAACACAGGCAGCAACCTCTTTGACCTCTACCGCAGCAACTTCTTCCTAGGAACATCGCCAAAGGCAATAGAAGCAAGGGCAAAAATGAACTATTGGGATTTCATCAAGATCAAAAGCTTTTGCACAGCAAAGGAAACAGTTAACAAAACCAAAAGACAACTGACAGAATGGGAGAAGATATTTGCAAACGACATAGCAGATAAAGGGCTAGTATCCAAAATCTATAAAGAGCTTATCAAACTCAATACCCAAAGAACAAATAATCCAGTCAAGAAATGGGCAGAGGACATGAACAGACATTTCTGCAAAGAAGACACCCAGATGGCCAACAGACACATGAAAAAATGCTCCACATCACTCGGCATCAGGGAAATACAAATCAAAACCACAATGAGATCCCACCTCACACCAGTCAGAATGGCTAAAATTAACAAGTCAAGAAATGACAGATGCTGGCGAGGATGCGGAGAGAGGGGAACCCTCCTACACTGCTGGTGGGAATGCAAGCTGGTGCAACCACTCTGGAAAACAGTGTGGAGGTTCCTCAAAAAACTGAAAATAGAGCTACCCTACGACCCAGCAATTGCACTCCTGGGTATATATCCTAAAGATACAAACGTGGTGCTCCGAAGGGGCATGTGCACCCGAATGTTTACAGCAGCAATGTCCACAATAGCCAAACTGTGGAAAGAGCCTAGATGTCCATTAACAGATGAATGGATAAAGAAGATGTGGTATATATACACAATGGAATACTATGCAGCCATCAAAAGACATGAAATCTTGCCATTTGCGACAACGTGGATGGAACTAGAGGGTATCATGCTTAGTGAAATAAGTCAATCGGAGAAAGACAACTATCATATGATCTCTTTGATATGAGGAACTGGAGATGCAATGCGGGGCGGTTGGGGGGAGGTAGGAAAAGCAAAAATGAAAAGATGGGATCGGGAGGGAGACAAACCATAAAAGACTCAATCTCAAAAAACAGACTGAGGGTTGCTGGGGGGAGGGGGGACGGGAGAGGGTGGTGGGGAAATGGACATTGGGGAGGGTATGTGCTATGATGAGTGCTGTGAAATGTGTAAACCTGGCGATTCACAGACCTGTAACGCTGGGGATAAAAATACATTATATGTTTATTAAAATAAAAAAAAAAGATTATTTGAGAGAGAGAGCATGATAGAGCAGAGAGCACAAGTCGGGGGAGAAGGAGAGAGTGGCAGAGGGAGAAGCAACCTCCCCAGTGATCAGGGAGCCCAGCTGCAGGGCTAAACCCAGGACTCTGGGATCATGACCTGATCTGTGAAGGCAGTTGGTTAACCAACTGTGCCACCCAGGCACCTGAGTCGCTATTTGTTTTGATGCTCAATTTGCTCAGGTTTGGCCACTGGCAGCTCCTTCAAACTAGTTCCTGTGTCCTTCTGTCATGTCCTCATCATTTTTAAAAACAATTTCTTAATTTGGGACTCATCATGTGTGTGTGTGTGTGTGTGTGTGTGTGTTTGTTCCAGCCCTGGAGTTAGCCATTTTGCTAAGGAGCTCTGATTCCTTTTACTGAGTCTGGCAAATTTTTTTTTTACGATTTTATTTATTTATTTGACAGACAGAGATCACAAGTAGGCAGAGAGGCAGAGAGAGAGAGAGAGGAGGAGGAAGCAGGCTCCCTGCAGAGCAGAAAGCTCGATGCGGGGCTCGATCCCAGGACCCTGGGACCATGACCTGAGCTGAAGGCAGAGGCTTTAACCCACTGAGCCACCAGTCTGGCAAATTTTTAATGAAAGAAAGAAGAAATGGAGAGGGGGAGAGAAGAAGAAAGAGAACTGCAATACCACACAAGCCCTTCATTTAAGAGAGCCTTGAAATTATCTGAGAATAGGTAAACTTCCTGGTATCTAATGGATTTTAACTTTAAATTATCTACATAGTATACCCTGGATGGTTTTTTGTTTGTTTGTTTGTTTGTTTTTTGTTTTTAAGATTTTATTTGACAGAGAGAGATCAGAAGTAGGCAGAGCAGTAGGGAGTGGGGAGTGGGGAAGCAGGTTCCCTGCTGAGCAGAGAGCCCGATGCGGGGCTCGATCCCAGGACCCTGGGATCATGACCCGAGCTGAAGGCAGAGGCTTAACACACTGAGCCACCCAGGTGCCCCCCCTGGATGTTTTTCTCTGTAAAAATACACAGTTTGCTCTGAGACAGATCAACCAAGCCCTCCTCCAGTATGAACGCAATAAAACTACAAGAACTTGAGCTCAGATTATGACTAATCTCAAAATCAAGTTTGTGAATATATGACTTACTTTTACTCTCACTTAAAACAAACAAACAAACAAAAAATCTCCCATGTCATGTTCATGCATCACCAACCAGATAAGAGAGAGCACTTGTGACATCTTCTGTTTCCTAAAAAGTGAAAAGCACTGCACATTGTTAATAACTTCCTCAAGCATGGGGACCTGTGCTTGGGACTTCTCTATATCCCCACTGTCTATCTTCTCTGAGACTCTGGCATTTGGTTAAAACACACATCTCTAAAGGAATCATTTGTATCACTATCTGTGCCTGGAGTGAGTGTGTGTGTGTGTGTGTGTGAAAATATAGAAGGACATGGAGTTGAGAAGGTGAGAGACTGTCAAACAGGAGAGATAATCATTATTATGGACATTTTTAGGTTCAAAAATAATATCTCCTATGGCAGAAGTTCATCACTTAGGGTTTGTTTGTTTAGTTGGATGGGGACAGAGAAAGAGAAAAGAAAACATCCAGAAGGAACCCCATTCAAGCCTGAGGAGAAGGTGTAAGCTGTTTGAAACTGGGCCTCTGGAGCACCTGGGTGGCTCTGTAGGTTAAACATCTGCCTTTGGTTCAGGTTGTGATCATAGGGTCCTGGGATAGAGCCCAGCAGAGCCCCAATTCCTGGCCCACTGCTCAGCAAGGAGTCTGCTTTTACCTCTTGCTCTGCCCCACCCTCTGTTCATGCTCTTTCTCACTCTCTTTCTCTCTCAAATAAATAAAATATTTTTAAAATTTTATTTTATTTTTTTCAGTGGTCCAAGATTCATTGCTTATGTACCACACACAGTCCTCCATGCAATACGTGCCCTCCTTAATACCCACCACTAGGCTCACCCATCCCCCCCACCCCCTCCCCTCCAAAACCTGCAGTTTGTTTCTCAGAATCCACAGTCTCTCATGGTTCATCTCCCCCTCCAATTTCCCCCAATTCACTTTTCCTTTCCTTCTTCTAATGTCCTCCATGTTATTCCTTATGTTCCACAAGTAAGTGAAACCATATAATAATTCACTTTCTCTGCTTGATTTATTTCACTCAGCATAGTCTCCCCCAGTCCTACACATGTTGATACAAAAGTCAGGTATTTGTCCTTTCTGATAGCAGAGTAATATTCCATCATATTCCATATGAACCACATCTTCTTTATCCATTCATTTGTTGAAGGGCATCTTGGCTCTTTCCACAGTTTGGAGATTGTGGCCATTGCTGCTATGAACATTGGGGTACATATGGTCCTTCTTTTCATTACATCTGTATCTTTGGGGTACATATCCAGCAGTGCAAGAGCAGGGTCATAGAGTAGCTCTATTTTTGATTTTTTGAGGAATATCCACACTGTTTCCAAAGTGGTTGCATCAACTTTCATTCCCAACAAGAGAGTTTCCCTTTTTCCGCATTCTCTCCAACAGTTTTTGTTTCCTGTTTTGTTAATCTTTGCCATTCTAACTGGTGTAAGGTGATATCTCAATGTGGTTTTGATTTGAATTGCCCTGATGGCTAACGATGATGAACATTTTTTCATGTGTCTGCTAGACATTTGTATGTCTTCTTTGGAGAAGTGTCTGTTCATGTCTTCTGCCCAATTTTTGACTCAATTATCTGTTTTTTTGGTGTTGAGTTTGAGAAGTTCTTTATAGGTCTTGGATATCACCTCTTTGTAGTGTCATCTGTGAAAATCTTCACCCATTCCTTAGGGTTGCCTCTTTGTTCTGTTGACTGTTTCCTTTGCCGTGCAGAAGCTTTTGATCTTGATGAAGTCCCAAAAGTTCATTTTCACTTTTGTTTCCTTTGCCTTTAGAGACATGTCTTGAAAGAAGTTGCTGTGGCCAATGTCAAAGAGGATACTACCTATGTCCTCCTCTAGGATTTTGATGGATTCCTGTCTCACATTGAGGTCTTTCATCCATTTTGAGTTTATCTTTGTTATGGTGTAAAAGAATGGTCGAGTTTCATTCTACACATAACTGTCCAGTTTTCCCAACACCATTTATTGAAGAGACTGTCTTTTTTCCACTGGATATTTTTTTCCTGCTTTGTTGAAGATTAGTTGACCATAAAGTTATGGGTCCATCTCTGGGCTCTCTCTCTGTTCCATTGGTCTTTGTGTCTGTTTTTGTGCCAGTACCATGCTGTCTTGGTGATCACAGCTTTGTAATAAAGCTTGAAATCAGGCAACATAATGCCCCCGGATTTGTTTTACTTTTTCAATATTTCCTTAACGATGTGGGGTCTTTTCTGTTTTCATACAAATTCTAGGATTCTTTGTTCCAGCACTTTGAAAAATGCCAGTTGAATTTTGAAAGTATAGATTTCTCTGGGCAGTATAGACTTTTTAACAATGTTTATTCTTCCAATCCATGAGCATGGAATGTTTTTCCACCTTTTTGTGTCTTCAATTTCTTTCATGAGTCTTCTGTAATTCCTTGAGTACAGATCCTTTACCTCTTTGGTTAGGTTTATTCCCAGGTATCTTATGGTTCTTGGTACTATAGTAAATGGAATCGATTCTCTAATTTCCTTTTCTATAGTTTCATTGTTAGTGTGAAAGAAACCAACTGATTTCTGTGCATTAACTTTGTATCAGGTACAAATCCTACCACATTGCTGAATTGCTGTATAAGTTCTAGTATTTTAGGGGTGGAGTCTTTTGGGTTTTCCATATAAAGTATCATGTCATCTGTGAAGAGAGAGGGTTTGACTTCTTCTTTGTCAATTTGCATACCTTTTATTTCTTTTTGTTGTCTGATTGCTGTTGCTAGGACGTCTAATACCTTGTTGAACAACAGTGGCTAGAGTGGGCATCCTTGTCATGTTCCTGATCTCAATGGGAAGGCTGTCAGATTTTCCCAACTGAGAAGGATATTCACTGTGAGGTTTTCATAGATGTATTTAAGGAAGTTGAGGAATGTTCCCTCTATCCCTATACTTTGAAGAGTTTTAATCAGGAGAGGATGCTGTATTTTGTCAAGTGCTTTTTCTGCATCAATTGAGAGGACCATGTGGTTCTTCTCTCTTCTCTTACTGGTTTGTTCTGTCACATTGATTGATTTGCAAATGTTGAACCACCCTGCATTCTGTGGATAAATCCCACCTGGTCATGGTGGTTGATCTTTTTAGTGTACTGTTGGACCCTATTGCTAGGATCTTGTTGAGAATCTTGGCATCCATATTCATTAGGGATAATGGTCTGAAATTCTCCTTTTTTTTAAAGATTTTTATTAATTTTTTTCTTTGACAGAGATCAGAAGTAGGCAGAGAGGCAGGCAGAGAGAGGGGGGAATACAGGCTCCCTGCTGAGCAGAGATCCCGATGCAGGGCTCGATCCCAGGACCTTGAGATCATGACCTGAGCCGAAGGCAGAGGCTCAACCCACTGAGCCACCCAGGCGCCCCTGAAATTTTCCTTTTTGTTGGGGTCTTTGCCTGGTTTGGGGATTATAGCAATGCTGGCTTTATAGAACAAGTCTGGACGTTTTCCTTCTGTTTCTATTTTTTGAAACAGCTTCATGAGAATAAGTTTTATTTCTTCTTTGATTGTTTGGTAGAATTTCCCAGGGAATCTGTCAGGTCCTGGACTCCTGGTTTTTGGGATGTTTTTGATCACTGCTTCAATCTCGTTACTAAATATTGTGTTGCATTCAAAGCACTTCTCAACAGCCATAGAGAACTGAAAAAGAACTTGTACCTTTGAGAGAACTATAATTAGTCTACAGCATATGTACTTCAAATTTTCTCCTATTCACCTTCCCTACCCAGCACAGTTGTTTAAGTACCTCCACCTGATCCTCCCACAAAGCCAACACAACCTTCTCACCCAGCTGCTGTCATATACCTCCCTTTAGTCTATCTTCATACAAGAATTTCCTCCTTAGGTCACTGGGGGAGGGAGATTGCGATGATACCTGAATTAGAGGCTTTCTTCCCAAGAAAGGTAAGCAGGAAGTCCATGAAATTTCATTCTCATGTTAATACTTTTGCCCCATACCATCAGTTAAATCATTTCACTTCTTCATGCATCTGTTTCCATGGCTTAGAAATTTAGATTTTAATTGGAATAAAATGTTTAAAAGACTGAAATGTATTCTGTACATCCAAAACATGGTTTATTAAAACAGTTTTAGAAAATTATGAATCCCTTGGGGCGCCTGGGTGGCTCATTAATTAAAGCCTCTGCCTTCCGCTCAGGTCATGATCCCAGGGTCCTGGGATTGAGCCCTGCATCAGGCTCTCTGCTCAGCAGGGAGCCTGCTTCCCTTCCTCGCTCTCTGCCTGCCTCTCTGCCTACTTGTGATCTCTGTCTGTCAAATAAATAAGTAAAATCTTAAAAAAAAAAAAAAAAGAAAATTATGAATCCCCTTAAACTCTCTAAAAATTTGGGATTCGTTTTCTGGGTGAGGGCCAGGATACACAGTTGTCATAACTTTCAAACAGTCTTCCCAAGATAAAGCCTACATCTCCCAGTGTTTTATTCCTTCCTCCTCTATCTGCCAAGGTTTCTGGTGGCTTCCAGAAGTTAGATTTGGCCCGTAAAAGATACAGTTGGATGATATGTTTTACACACAGATCAATGATGTTTCCATAATAATACTTAGTGTTGTACTTATTTAACAACCAGCAAATAACCATTAATATGGCATGGGGAAATTAACTGTGCTATAGAATAATTGCTTCCAACATTTTCTTGCAAAAGCAAGAAAAAAAGTTTGTATTCGGCCTCTTAATGGGCACCTTTGCCAATTCCACTGACTTCTTAAGTGTGAAAAAAATCATTTGTACTTTCTTTACTACAATGGGGATGTTGTGGAGATGATTATCTCAGATTGAGAGTCACTATTATATAAGAGGAACAATGTATAAATATTAAATGAAGTAATATTTAAGAGGTCAAATGAGCCTAGAAAAATATGGTACTTCCTATAAAATTACCTGTATTAAAGTCTAATTAAATAATAATAAGTTTAACTCATTATATTCCAAGGATAACAGCAGCTTGTCTTCACTTGTAATGCCTCACAATCAGCCATGGCTGTGAGAATGTGATATAAAAATTGATGATTTCTTGCAACTGCTAGAATTAAAACAAAGTTGCTCTTTCTACACAGGGAAGTTGTGGTTGTGCTATAGCTGTAGTTGTGCTACAGCCTCTGTAGCAATAATGTCTTGGTTTAAATCCCAGTTTCTCCATTTACGGGCAAGTGACCCTAGCAGGGGTAGTGAGTCTCCTGGATCTCACATTCTCCATTTGAACAGAGTGAGAACGAGGTTAGGGTGAAGAATAATGAGCTAATATGTAGGTAGTATTTAGGATAGAAATTGGCTCTGAGTTGGCACAGTAAAATATTTTCTGTTTTGTATTAACTTGTAATGGTGTTTGTCCCTTGAGGCATTGATTGTCTTTAGGATGGTTTCCTTAGTCATCATATTCTCCAGCTTTCTTTTTGCCTGCTCTTTACTAAATGGCCTTCTTGTGTCCCTAGACAATAAGCTGAAAACTGATCCAAAAGCACAAAAGACTGTCTTCACTTGTGCTGTGATTCTCCCTAATCCCCACCAGGACAAGGTGATGATCTCAGAAACTCAACCCTGTTTCCCAATTTTGAAGACCAGGTTTTAAAGCTTTCTTCAATTCCTTCTTTCCTTTTTATGACTAACAAATGTGAAAGAATTAACTCAAACTAGTATTAAACACAAATAAGGATTGTAGAATGTGCTTATTTCTATTACTTCCTTAAGGAACAAATCTTTCTTCTGATTAATTTCCATCTATTTTGAGCACATAAAAGAATTCCAAATACTGTTACACATGTCTTATTCTCAATTTCTAAAATGAACGTCTGAAACAAAATCCCTTTTGTTATATATCTAAAACAGCCCTCAAAAAAAAAGTAAACAAGGAGGAGTCAAGATGGCAGAGGAGTAGCAGGCTGAGATGACATCAGGTTGCAAGAGTTCAGTTAGAGAGTTATTGAACCATTCCAAACACCTACAAATCCAACAGGAGATCTAAGAGAAGAAGAGCAGCAATTCTAGAAACAGAAAATTGACCACTTTCTCAAAGGTAGGACAAGTAGAGAAGTGAATCTGAAGCGAGGGAATATAGACTGTGGGGTGGATGGGCCAAGCTCTGGAAAGTGGCAGAGCAATGGAGCACAAAATCAGAACATTTAAAAGTCTGCTACACTGATGGACATGACTCCAGAGGCTCAGCGGGGGTGGAGCCCTCATGGGGACAGTGTGGTCTCAGGTCCTGTGGGGTCACAGAAGGATTGGGGGTGTCTGAGTGTAGCAGAACTCACAGGTATTAGAGTGGGGAAGCCAGCTATAGAGATGAAGCTGAAGAGTGAGCTCTCAGCTCAAGGTTACCTTAAACAGTGTTCTGTGGCACAGTCAGGCCACTGCCCTTTGAGCAAGGACCCCACAAGTGGCAGATCTGGGGAGACTCACCTTCCTTCTCTGGAGGCAGGAGTCTGCTGGGTTTGGAGACTCCAAACAGGGCTTTGTGCCAGAGACAGAAATGTTCAGTCACAGGCCAGGTGAGCCAGAGTGTGGCTAGAGACAAGGGAGACAGGTGGGATTGAGGGCTTTTCTCTGAGGGCACAATGAGGAGTGGGGATCTGAGCTCTCAGCTCCTCTTGGCCAGAGATTGGGAGGCCTCCATTTTCATTCCCATCCTCCAGAGCTCCACAGAAATCATTCAGGGAACAAAAGCTCCCAAGAGTGAACCCAAGCAGATTACTTAGCCCAGACCCTGGCAACGGTGGTGCAATTCTGCCTTGGGCAAAGACACTTGAGAATCACTACAACAGGCCCCTCCCCAGAAGATCAGCAAAAAATCCCACCCAGACCAAGCTCACTTATCAAGAAAAACAGAGGAATTCCAGAGGAGGAGAAAGCAAAGCATGAAATTCATGGCTTTCTCTCCATGATACTTTAGTCTTGCAAAGTTAATTATTAATTTTTATTTTATTTTTGTCTTATTCTAATTTTTTTAACATTTACACTTTCCTCTTTTAACATTTCTAACTAGTTTATCTTAATACCTTTCATTAAAAAAAAAACTTTTTGAACCTTTGCTTTTATACTCATATTTTATTCTTCATTGTATTTAACTTTATTTTTTGTATACATATGGGTTTTTTCTTCTAAAAAATTTTGGGATATAATTTCTTCTAATAGATCAAAATATACCCTATATCTAGCACAGGTTTTCTTCTAGTCTCCAGCCTGAGAAAATTCTCTCCACTTTCTTTTTCTTTCTTTTCCCAACCACTTATCTTATCAACTCCTTTTTTAGAATTTCTTTTTAAATTTTCATCTTTACAGTCATATTCCATCCCTTCATCATGTTTATCTTTATTTTTGTGTATATATGTGTGTGTGTGTATATATATGTGTGTGTGTGTGTGTGTGTGTGTCTATATATTTGTATATAATTTTTTTCTTTCCTTAAAATTTTGGGAGGTAGTTTCTTCTAAGAGACCAAAATACACCCAAAATCAAGTGGGTGGCTCTGTTCTATTCACCAGTCTAATATATATATGTATATATTTTAAATTTTTTTGAGCTTCTGTTCAACCCCTTTCTTCTCCCCATAATTTGGGGTCTCTTCTGATTTGGTTAATGCACACTTTTCTGGGGTCTTTGCCACCCTTTTAGTATTTTATTCTCTCTTTCATATATTCTTATATGAATAAAATGACAAGGTGGAAAAACTCATCAGGGAAAAAAAAGAACAAGAGGCAGTACCAAAGGCTAGGGACCTCATCAATACAGACATTGGTAATATGTCAGATCCAGAGTTCAGAATGATGATTCCCCAGGTGCTAGGCATGGAAGATATTAGAGAAACCCTGTCTGGAGAAATAGAAGAACTAAACGCTAACCAAGCTGAAATAAAAAAAAGCTATTACTGAAGTGAAATGAAAAATGGAGTCTCTTACTGCTAGAGTAAATGAGGCAAAAGAGAGAATTAATGATATAGAAGACCAAATGACAGAGAATAAAGAAGCTGAGCAAAAGAGAGACAAACAACTACTGGACCATGACAGGAGAATATGAGAGATAACTGATACCATAAGATGAAACAATATTAGAATAATTGAGATTCCAGAAGAAGAAAGAGAGGGGACCAGAAAGTATATTGGAGTGAATTATTGTAGAGAATTTCTCTAATATGGCAAAGGAAACAAACATCAAAATCCAGGAGGTGCAGAGAACCCCCCTCAAAATCAATAAGAATAGGTCCACACCCCATCATCTAATAGTAAAACTTACAAGTCTTAGTGACAGAGAGAAAATCTTGAAAGCAGCCTGGGACAAGAAGTCTGTAACATACAATGGTAAAAATATTAGATTGACAGAAGACTTATCTACAGAGACCTGGCAGGCAAGAAAGAACTGGTATGATATATTCAGAGCACTAAATGAGAAAAACATGCAGCCAAGAATACTATATCCAGCTAGGCTACCATTGAAAATAGAAGGAGAGATAAAAAGCTTCCAGGACAAACAAAAGCTAAAAGAATTTGTAAATACCAAAACAGCTCTACAGGAAATATTGAAAGGGCTCCTCTAAGCAAAGAGAGACCCTAAAAGGAGTAGATCAGAAAGAAACAGAGACAATATACAGTAACAGTCACCTTAAAGGCAATACAATGGCAATAAATTCATATCTCTCAATAGTTACCCTGAATGTAAATGGGCTCAATGCCCCAATCAAAAGACACAGGGTATCAGAATGGATAAAAAAACAAAACCCATCAATATGCTGCCTACAAGAAACTCATTTTAGACACAAAGACACCTCCAGATTTAAAGTGAGGGGGTGGAAAACTATTTACCATGCTAATGGACATCAGAAGAAAGCTGGTGTGGCAATCCTTATATCAGATCAATTAGATTTTAAGCCAAAGACTACAATAAGAGATGAGGAAGGACACTATATCACGCTCAAGGGTCTGTCCAACAGGAAGATCTAACCATTTTAAATATCTATGCCCCTAACATGGAAGCAGCCAACTATATAAACTGATTAATAACAAAATCAAAGAAACACATTGACAATAATATAGCAATAGTAGGAGACTTTAACACCCCCCTCCCTGAAATGGACAAATCATCTAAGCAAGAGATCAATAAAGAAATAAAGGACCAGATGGACATAACAGATATATCCAGAACATTCCATCCAATAGAAACAGAATACACACTTTTCCCTAGTGCACCTGGACATTCTCCAGAAGAGATCACATCCTGGGTCACAAATCAGGTCTCAACCAGTACCAAAAGACTGGGATCATTCCCTGCGTATTTTCAGACCACAATGCTCTGAAGCTAGAACTTAATCACAAGAGGAAATTTGGAAAGAACCCAAATACATGGAGGCTAAAGAGCATCCTACTAAAGAACGAATGGGTTAACCAGGAAATTAAAGAAGAATTGAAAAAATTCATGGAAACAAATGAAAATGAAAACACAACTGTTCAAAATCTGTGGGACACAGCAAAGGCAGTCCCGAGAGGAAAATATATAGCAATACAAGATTTTCTCAAGAAACAAGAAAGGTCTCCAATACACAACCTAACCCTACACCTAAAGGAGCTGGAGAAAGAACAACAAAGAAAGCCTAAACCCAGCAGGAGAAGAGAAATAGTAAAGATCAGAGCAGAAATCAATGAAATAGAAACCAAAAAACCAGTAGAACAAATCAACAAAACTAGGAGCTGGTTCTTTGAAAGAATTAATAAGATTGATAAACCCCTGGCCAGACTTATCAAAAAGAAAATAGAAAGCACCCAAATAAAGAAAATCATGAATGAAAGAGGAGAGATCCTAACCAACACCAAAGAAATACAAACAATTATAAGAACATATTATGAGCAACTATATGCCAGCAAATTTGACAGTCTGGAAGAAATGGATGCATTCCTAGAGACATACAAACTACCACAACTGAACCAGGAAGAAATAGAAAACCTGAAGAGACCCATAACCAGTAAGGAGATTGAAGCAGTCATCAAAAATCTCCAAACAAACAAGAGCCCTGGGCCAGACAGCTTCCCAGGGGAATTCTACCAAACATCTAAAGAAGAATTAATTCCTATTTTCTTGAAACTGTTCCAAAAAATAAAAATGGAAGGAAAACTTCCAAACTCATTTTATGAGGCCAGCATTACCTTGATCCCAAAACCAGACAAAGACCTCATCAAAAAAGGGAATTACAGACCAATATCCTTGATGAACACAGATGCAAAAATTCTCACCAAAATACTAGCCAATAGGATCCAACAGCACATTAAAAGAATTATTCGCCATGACCAAGTGGGATTTATTTCTGGGCTGCAAGGTTGGTTCAACATCTGCAAATCAATCAATGTGATACAATACATTAATAAAAGAAAGAACAAGAACCATGTGATACTCTCAACAAATGCTGAAAAAGCATTTGACGGAGTACAGCATCCCTTCTTGATCAAAACTCTTCAATGTGTAGGGATAGAGGGTACATACCCCAATATCATCGAAGCCATCTATGAAAAACCCACAGTGAATATCATTCTCAGTGGCGAAAAACTGAGAACTTTTCCACTAAGGTCAGGAATATGGCAGGGATGTCCATTATCACCACTGCTATTCAACATAGTACTAAAAGTCTTAGGCTCAGCAATCAGACAACAAAAAGAAATTAAAGGCATCCAAATCAGCAAAGAAGAAGTCAAACTCTCACTCTTTGCCAGTGATCTGATACTTTATTTGGAAAACCCAAAGGCTCCATTCCAAATCTGCTAGAACTTGTATAGGAATTCAGTAAAGTGTCAGGATATAAAATCAATGAACAGAAATCAGTTGCATTTATATACACCAACAGCAAGACAGAAGAAAGAGAAATTAAGGACTCAGTCCCATTTACAATTGCACCCCAAACCATAAGATACCTAGGAACAAACCTAACCAAAGAGGCAAAGAATCTGTACTCAGAAAACTATAAAGTACTCATGAATGAAATTGAGGAAGATACAAAGAAATGGAAAACTGTTCCATTCTCATGGATTGGAAGAACAAATATTGTGAAAATGTCTATGCTACCTGAAGCTACCTAATGCAATCCCCATCAAAATACCATTCATGTTTTTCAAAGAAATGGAGCAAATAATCCTAAAATTTATATGGAACCAGAAAGACCTCCAATAGCCAGAGAAATGTTGAAAAAGAAAGTCAAAGTTGGTGGCATCACAATTCCAGACTTTAAGCTCTATTACAAAACTGTCACCATCAGACAGTATGGTACTGGCACAAAAACAGACACATAGATCAATGGAACAGAATCGAAAGCCCAGAAATAGACCCTCAACTTTATGGTCAACCAATCTTCAACAAATCAGGAAAGAATGTCCAATGGAAAAAAAAAAAAGTCTTTTCAACAAATGGTGTTGGGAAATGGGACAGCCACATGCAGAAAAATGAAACTGGACCACTTCCTTACACCACACACAAAAATAGACTCAAAACGGATAAAGGACCTCAATGTGAGAAAGGAATCTATCAAAATCCTTGAGGAGAACACAGGGAGTAACCTCTTCGTCCTCAGCCACAGCAACTTCTTCCTAGAAACATCACCGAAGGCAAGGGAAGCAAGGGCAAAAATGAGCTACTGGGACTTCATCAAGATCAAAAGCTTTTGCACAACAAAGAATACAGTCAACAAAACCAAAAGACAACTGACAGAATGGGAGAAGATATTTGCAAACGACATAGCAGATAAAGGGCTAGTATCCAAAATCTATAAAGAGCTTAGCAAACTCAACCCCCAAAGAACAAATAATCCAATCAAGAAATGGGCAGAGGACATGAACAGACATTTCTGCAAAGAAGACATCCAGATGGCCAACAAAGATGGCAAAAAGTGCTCCACAACACTCGGCATCAGGGAAATACAAATCAAAACCACAATGAGATCCCACCTCACACCAGTCAGAATGGCTAAAATTAGAAGTCAGGAAATGACAGATGCTGGTGAGGTTGGAGAGGAAGAGGAAACCTCCTACACTGCGGTGGGAATGCAAACTGGTGCAACCACTCTGGAAAACAGTATGGAGGTTCCTCAAAAAGTTGAAAATAGAGCTACCCTACGCCCCAGCATTGGGACTACTGGGTATTTACCCTAAGGATTCAAATGTAGTGATCCGAAGGGGGCACGTGCACCTGAAGGTTTATAGCAACAATGTTCACAATAGCTAAACTATGGCAAGAACCTAGGTGTCCATCAACAAATGAATAGATAAAGAAGAGGTGGTATATATATACAATGGAATACTATGCAGCCATACAAAGAAATGAAATCTTGTCTTTTGCAATGACATGGGTCGAAATAAAGGGTATTATGCTGAGCGAAATAAGTCAATCAGAGAAAGACAATTATCATATGATTTCCCTATATGAGGAAGTTGATAGGCAACATGGGGGGCTTGGGGGGTAGGAAAGGAATAAATGAATCATGATGGGATCAGGAGGAAGATAATCCATAAGAGACTCTTAATCTCACAAAACAAACTGAGTGTTGCTGAGGGAAGTGGGGTAGAGAGAAGGTGTTTGGTTTATGGTCATTGGGGAGGGTATGTGCTGTGAAGTGTGTAAACCTGGTGATTCACAAACCTGTACCCCTGGGGCTAATAATACGTTATATGTTAATAAAAAATTAAACATTAAAAAAAATAGTAAACAAACAACGAAAACCCTTTCTGGGACCGCCTTCATTTTACTTTCTCTTCCTTGGCTATTCCCTTCTCTTTTTTTTCTTTTATCTATATTTTCGTTCCAAATCTCAAAGCAATGGTGAGACAGAAAACATGTAAACAAATGGTGCAAATTTAATTCCTGTTAGAAACAACTGTTATAAGCAAAAATAGATGGTGACATATAAAAAGTAACTAATGCTGAATCATGAAGGTGAAAAAAACCCAAGGAAAGCATGGCAGCAGAAAGAAAGACGCAAAGATTGGAAACTAGCTTGGCAAGAGCAGGCACAAAGCCAGTGTGACTGGAACATTGTGGGCTTGGTGGGTGGGGGTATGTGAGGATCTTTCAGTATGCAGGGGAGTGAGGGAGTCCAAGAAGCAGGCAGAATTTTGATCACCATAGGGGTCTGCAGTCTTTGGTAAGGAGCTGGATTTTCCCTAAAGCATGATGAGAAGTTATTTGATTTGTATACTTCAAAAGTAACATTAAAGCTGTGTGGGGGATGGATTGTAGTAAAACAAGAATGAACCCAGCAAGATAATTGAAAAGGTCATTGAATTCGTCAAGAATAGGGATGATGATGACTTAAATTATGTGATGGGTTAGGGTGGGCTTGGAGAGAAGTTAAGGGCTTTGGGTGCCTTTTGGAGGTAAAACTGGCAAAACTTGATGACAGTTAGATATGGAGATGGGAGAATTCAGTGGGTCAGTTTTCTACCTCTAAGTGCTGAAGTGCCTATAAGAGATCTAAAGAGAGGTCATTTTGACAGATAGAGTTGAAGCTATGAATTTTGCATTTATTAGCTTATAGACAGTATTAAACCCAGCACAATTTGGAATCAGGTTTGAAAAGAAAGATGATGACTTGTGTAGTTGGCACCCATGAGCTGGTTTTCTGGATGAGAGAAACTCCTCTGAAGTGCAGAGCTGGTCTCAGTGACATCTGTGTCCACTACTCTGTTCCTTTACTTATAACTGATTGACCATGGCTTGGGTCATTGTTCATCTCTAGAGAAGAGTTCCTCCTGGAATTTTTTGAAGCCAGAACTAGGGAAGAGAGTCAATCCAGCCTTAGCTTTGCGTGTTCCCCTCACTTTCTTGAGGATGTTGGTATGCAACAAAAGAACATGAAGCCAACACACAGGAAAAAAGTGGAAGGGAGGCCGTGGAGGGGGAGGGTGTGAGAGAGAGATTCCTAACTGTGCTTAAGAGGCCTAACCCCAAACTCTCCAACAGTTAAGCAGAAGCCTAGATGTCTTTGCAAAATATTTTTCTTCTCTTCCTAGTTGATAGACTTGTGTTTTACACACTTGTGAACAGAAGAACTCTACACAATAAATTTGGCTTTTTACAGGTTGAGTGTGAGACCCCTGTGGGACATTCCTGTAGATATATCTGCCCTGGAGTTGAAATTACAGATCTGGAGCTCAGAGAGCACCTGGATCTGTCTCAGCACTCAGATGCTCCATAAAGTCAAGTCAGGATCCTGGTTGAGATCCTTGGTGAAGAGCTCTGTTATAGAATAAAAGGAGGGTTTTAGAGGGATGGAACTCTGGGTGTTTGGGGCTGTGCTGCATTCTGAACTACAACCAGTGACCATCAAGCCAGGGATCAGTAGTCACATAAGGGTACATGTATCAGTGTTGTGAATGGCCAGCCAGATGCACCAGGACCAACCTCTCCAGTGAAACGGGATTGGAGTGTAAGGGTCCCCTTCCTGGGTATGATGCTGGCATGCCAGTGGCAATAATGTTTTCTGTAACATACTCTCAACTTCCATCACTCAAGTATTCATGGGTGGGGGTTCCCACCCTTGCCTTGTTGTTGGGAGAAGGAAGAGGAGAAGAGGCAGGTCCGGTAGGGTTGTGTTACTCATATGAGGAGACCTCATTATTAGAGAAGTTTCCCTTCTAAAGGAACAGTAAGTTAGGAGAGATCTGTAAGAGTTCTTACAAGAATTCCTCTTTGTGGGAAAGGCTGAAGTAATTCCCACCCCTAGAAGAACATATATAGAGCAGAGAAGGAGCACCTTTCCCAGGGATTAATATTTTAAGATGAGGCAGAGAAAAGTAGCCTAAGGAAGATGTGAAGAAACCTCCAAGACAGGAGGATCCCAGAGAAGGCTCTGTCACCAAGATAGAGCAGAGGGAGGGAGCACTAAGAAATGGTATGAACATGTGAATGAATCAAGGTGCCTCCAGATAGGACAACTAAGGAAACGGCCAAAGTATGAATGGAAGGTGCAGAGCTGAGGGCTGCAAATATACACTGCTTTTCTTTAATAAGTTTAACCTTGAAAGAAAGGAAAAGAATGGGATTTGTGGCTAGAAGGGCCAGGCAAGAGACATCCTTGAGTGGGAGTTTGAAACAAGTTTACACACTGAGAGAGAGGGAGACCAATGGGAAAGAAGACTGGGTGGAAGAGATCGGGCAGGTGATCTGTAGCATCTCCTCTTGCTCTTATGTTCCCCAAGCCCAAAACAGGAGGCAGCTGGCCACATGCAATTGCATTCCAAGGCCACATCCTAGAGGGACTGGGCTTACTCTGTAGGTATGTCATCTGGAAATGTCAATTCTTAGAACCATAACTTCTCCTGAGATAACCCACAAATCAGAAGATAAATCTAACCCAAGGAACATTCTAAGATTTTTTTTTTTTTTCGGTCAGAGAGAGAGCACAAGCAGGCAGAGTGGCAGACAGAGGCAGAGAGAAAAGCAGGCTCCCTGCTGGACAAGGAACCCAATGTGGGACTCGATCCCAGGACGCTGGGATCATGACCCGAGCTGAAGGCAGCGGCTCAACCCACTGAGCCACCCAGGCGTCCCGCCAAGGAACATTCTAAAACATAACTTCAGAAGTGTCCTTGTCATGAAAGACAAAGAAACTGAGAAACTGTCCTAGACTAGAGGAGACTGAGCAGACATAACATCTAAAGGCAGTGTGTTATCCTGGACTGGACCTTGGACAAGAAAAAGGGTAAAATGGGACTAAAGATTTAGATTAGATATGGTGTTGTATCATTGTTGATTTGCTTACTTTGATCATTGTGCTATGGTTATATAAGGTCTTAATGTTTGGGGAAGCTGGATGAAGAATAAATGACACTTTCTCATCTTATTTTTGCAAATTTTGGAAACCTGAAAAACTTTCAAAATTAAATGTTAAAAAAATTTAAATCCAGACAAAAACTATAGAACCTAAATAAGCTTTTGATATAATATGATAATATAATGCTTTTGGTGCCTAGTAAATTTTTTAAAATACTATTTTCTCTTATAGAGTCTAATGTGCTTTGCACACTAGTCTTGGTCAGTAGCAGAGAAAAATACCAAAGATATATTATGATCATAACAAATAAATATGTGCTTGTAGTATTTCTAATCTCCTAGTTGCTCCTTTTGGCATGGAGGCATTGTTTTAAAGAAAACTTTATCTTCTAAGCAAAAGCTTAAGGTGAGGAGGAAAAGGGTGAATTGGTGGGTGCCCACTGACTCACAGAAGGGGTAACTGAAGTTTTGGAGAAGACGGTTGACCATTCTTCCAGTCCCAGTGTTTTTCTTCTTAATTTGTCCTTCCCAATTCTTGGATCTTTCTTTGTCCATGTTTTAAGTTTATATGCAAAGGGGCAAGGTAAAACTTTTGTTTTTTTTCAATATTTTTCAGCATGAAGCATCATGTACTGGGTTTAATTTGTGACCTCCAGATGTAATGCTTGAGTTTTGCTCAAAAGCCCCATTCTTCCAGGTTATCCTATAAACTATATGTCATTTCCCTAATCCAAAAGAATATGCAAGTTAAGAATATGTATCTAGAATGCATTTTTCTCAAGCAACATACATTTTTTTAATGAAATTAGGGTACACAGGGGGAAAAAGTGAGATGGTCAGATTTGTTTTATATCCTATACATGATTTGATTTTAACTCAGAGCATGTATTTACTTCCATGGCTAAAAATTATGCCTGGAACAAAGGGGAGATATTCACTACATTTTTCCGTATTTTAGAGACCAAGTTCACTAATGTGGATGATGTGAGACATAATTTGCCATAAACTTGGAAATAATAATTGTGGGCTATAGAACAATTGTCTTATGTAATTCTCAGGAGTTGAACTTAAATAACTATCAACATAGGGTAAAATACATACTGTTCTGAAAATGATTTGAGCCTAGAGGCCACAGTTGCAAACATGTGTCTGAGCAGCTGGGTTTCAAGTTTCACTGCCCTCTTTTATAGATGAAGCTTATTTAGTAACACAGATTATTGAGAACACAGTTTGCTTTTTAGAATCTTGGCCCAACATTCTGGGCTCTAGACCCAATCACTGCTTGTTTGGGTTTCATTGTGGAGTTTAGGTTAGTGCATGCCATGCCATGGTTAGTGGGGGTCGTGGTAAACATCAAAAGATTCTGAGTGAGGTGGGAGCCAGCTAAATCTCAGATGCTTATGCAAGCATCATTGGTCTGGAACCAAATGACTAGACACCTTATATGAAGACAAAATCTTTCCTTTCTAATCTTTTGAAAACAGCAGTAGAGATCACCTCAGAAGGTTTTGATGCTGCCAATTTTGACCTCAGAAGAAATCTGTATGTTTTCAAAGCTTCAACTGATCCATGAACACAAGAATGTTAGGGAAGCCATGGTGGTCCTTCCCAAAGCTTCCTCCCCACCATGAACACAGAGCAGGGTCCTATCCAGTATAGTAAATGAAGCAATGCCAGCTATTTGACAAAAGTACCCTTAACCTCCAGTAGCCTAGTTTTTTTAATCAGTTTTTTGGCACAACCAAATTGTAGGGCAACAAAGAATCTGAATGGCCATGTGAGGTATTCTTAGTAACACTGGGCCTATTACTTAAGAAGAGTAAATAAGTAATTCATAAGTACTTACTTAATGTGGGTCCCATTTGACATTCAGGTAGGATATAGGTCCCTAACTCTGCAGAGTGATTATCCAGGGACCTTGACCCTCTTCCTCCTATTTCACTTTTCTTATCCCCACACTAATGCAACTGGCATATATTTATCTTTTGTTTAAGAAGGTTGTTGTTGGTTTTTTGTTTTGAGGAATTATTTTGGAATTTCTCCCCTGACAGAACTTGATAGAATGGGCCCAGAATCAGATGAGACTTGAAAGAACCTACTGATTGCTTTGTCAAGAGAGAGGCTCACAGATACATATCTAGCTAGAATGGAGAGATCAAATCGCCAGAGGTGGATGGGAGGCTATGAAAACACAGATTTGGGCCTTCCTCCCTTAATGTTGTTCCTGATAAAATGAGAGGTGCAGACCCAGAAAAGTTCCTCACAGTGATTCAGAAAAAGGAGTTTGACTCATCTGAAGGGGGTCAACTGATTATGTAGATTGGTCCCACAAATGATCTAACCACATTGAACTCACAGAGTGGAAACTTTGTCATCATAACCTTGTGTCTAATCCAATGTCACTGTACCTTGGAACAGCACAGATAGAATGCTACTGAGAGAGACTTGCAATAAAAATAATACATTTTTTAGAAAACAGATAAACATACGGGAAGGGGGGTGGAAAGGAGAGAGGAAAAAAAAACAGAAGAGACTCTTAATGATAAAGAACAAACAAACTGAAGGTTGATGGAGAGATGTGGGTGGGGAAAAATGGGATAGATAAGTAAAGAGTATTGAGGAAGGCACTTGTGATGAGCACTGGGTGTTGTGTGTAAGTGATGAATCACTGAATTCTACTCCAGAAACCAATATTGCACCATATGTTAACTAAGTAAAATTTACTTAAAAAAAAAAAAGGTAAAAATGGGTGGTTATAGGTGGCACAGTCAGTTAAGCCTCTGACTCTTGGTTTCTGCTCAGGTGGTGATCTCAGGGTCCTAGGACTGAGCCCTGCATCAGGGTCTGCACTCAGCACAGAATCTGCTTGAGATTCTATCTCCATCTCCCCCTCTTCCTCATGCTGACTCTTCTTCTCTATAAAATAAATAATCTTGAAAAAAAAAGTAAAAAATAGTACATTTTCTAAATGAAAGGTGGGGGCAGGGGAGTAGGTTAAAATATCATAGAGCTCTTTTAAAAAGTTAGTAGCAGGCTTTTTATTTGTTTGTTTGCTTGTTTGTTTTCTTTTTAAAAGGATGGGAGCAAGATTAGCAGGGGCAATCCTAGAGACCCATATATACTGAAACAAAAGGATTTTCTACCAATATTAGCAGAGAGCACATGAATAATGAGTTTAATGTGTACTCCCCATGTCTAATGTAAGGTAAAGACAAACTTGCCCAATTGTTACAAAGACTTATTTGGAGTGGTGATTGATAAAAAATATTTTCGGACAGAAATACAGTGTCACAGAAATTTATAGGACCAGTGATGAAGGCATGTAGTTATGCATCTTTGTATACCTTATGTATAAAACCAGAAGTTTAAGGTGAAACCATGTTATGGACCCTGGTAATCATTGTGCCTGCCACACAGTTTATTCCAGGGGCATTTTTACTTTCAGCTTTTCCCCTCTTGAGCTCTAAAAACATTAAATGTTCTTGAAAAAAATTAACATTTCAGTAAAGAGGCAAACCTATATTTTACATACTAAAATAAAAGGATTTTCTACCAATATAAGCAGCACAGAATTCTGGCCATTATTGTCAAGTGCTTGTTTCTGAAAAGTAAATAAGATCAGAATTAAGAGCAAGGTGAGCAAAGGGATAGGGTACTATTTATAGTTTCACACAATAGCTGGGGCTGGAAGGCTTAGTATTGCTGCTCAGAATTAAAGATGGCACAATTTAAGATGGTTTCTTTGATCATTTCTGTAAAGCAATTCTATTGTCAGTGAAGAGCTTCCCAGAAAACAGTATAAGCCAGGCCAGAAAACACAGCACAAAAAGACATTCGGTACAACTTTACTCTGAACAGACTTCAAAAAGTCATGCTAACAAATGTTTCTGACTCAGCTGGGCATAGAAATGGATAGCTCAGGCATAAGCAGTGCCCTCCCCTAGGGGATCATGTTTCTCTGTTTCCCAGCTTAGGGTTAGGACTTCACTAAAGGGGCCATCAAAAGCTTCTCTCAGGTTTCCCCTTTACAAAAAATATTAACTATAAGAAACCGAGAAAATCTTACAGTTGAAAAAAACCTGGACTGTCCCATATGAATTGTTCAAGATCTACTGAATTCTTAACTTCCACCCAGTCTTCTTGACACTTTCACCATGTTTGCAAATACTTGTTGACTAGAAGTAGAGTCATTAGTTTCTTCTTCACATTTCAGGTTTGTCTCAGGAAGCACCAAAGGAACTACCTTTAACTCATTTGTATGAAACCTGTCACCTGTGTAGGTGACCTGTAATGATCTAGATGTCTCCCACTACTGGTTTATGGCCACAGAAAGAGCCAACGGCCACAATGACAAGCCTGCAAGGGGCTGTGGCAGGACTGGACATTCTATGTATGTAGGGGGTTATGAGTGCATCTCTTTAAATCGTATCCCAAAGCCAATTCTAAATGAAGGATGATACAGGCATACCCAGGAAAACCCATTATTGATACTTGTTATGAAGGGTGGAGGTGGGGAGTAGGTTAAAATATACAGCTCTTTCTAAAAATTAGTGGAAGTTCTTAGATTTTTTTCTCCTTTTGAAATTTTATTTTTTTCAGTGTTCCAAAATTCATTGTTTATGTAACACACCCAGGATTTGTAGGTGTTCACAATGGTTAGATAAGCTGTCTAGCTGATCTCCTGCTACCCGATGTCGTCTCAGCCTGCTACTCCTCCGCCATCTTGACTCCTCCACAAATGTATGTGTTTTAAAGGTTCCTCTAACCAGTCATTCCCAGTCTCTCTTCCTCTCCTTCGGCCTCTCCAGCAGCTCTATCCATTACTGCTCCTCCTGGATCATGGCCTGTTGGCTGCTGCTGAGCCCATCTCCTGCTTCCAAGTGTGGTAACTCAACAGGAGCAGGGGCAAGTAGACAATCTTGAGAGGGTTTGATGATGATGTTGGCCAGCCTTGTTCTCGTCCCTCAGCCTTGCAGCAATCCAGCAGTTGCAGTCGGGTCTCCTTTCTAACAAATCCTAAAGGGCAGCCATCTTGCTTCCTTCTCTGTTTGTCTTTTATTGTAAATTCATAGGAGTTCTTTGTATATTCTATTCACAAACTCTTTATTAGTAATAAAAATAATTTTCTTCCAGTTTTTTCTCCCTCATTTTCTATTGTCTTTCAATCAACATAATTAAATCGATTAAGTTAATATTAAATTTTAACATGGTCTAATTTATCAGGTGTTTAATTTACTATTTGTGCGTTTTTGTTTTTTATAATAAATCTGTCTCTGTTCTGAGCTTGGAAAGATATTTTCCTCTATAATCTTCTAAAATTTTTATAAATTTGTCTTTCATATTTATTGATTTTTTTAAAAGATATTATTTATTTATTTGGCAGTGAGAGACACAGCAAGAGAGGGAACACAGGCAGGGGAAGTAGGAGAGGGAGAACCAGGCCTCCCACTGAGCAGGGAGCCCAAAGGGGTCTCGATCCCTCAACCCCGGGATCATGACCTGAGCCGAGCAGAAGGCAGACACTTAACAACTGAGCCACCCAGGCGCCCCTCATATTCTACCTGGAATTGATTTTTAGGTGGTGTGATATAAAAAAATCACTTTCACTCTTTTCCATATGATTTCACTCTTTTCCATATGATAACCAGCAATATTGATTTAAAAAAAATGACTTCATAATGCATTTATAGGTATCAAAGAATCAAAACAATGCCAAATAGCATAAAGTGGAAATTCATATTTTACCCTGCCTCAATACATTTTCCCACCTACACACCCAGATTTACCCACATTTGGTAAGTTTTTTATAAACATCCTGGACATTTTTTTTTGTAAATACAAGAAAATATGATACTATATTCCCATTTTCCTTCTTTGATCAATTCGTGAAACTTGCTCTTTTACACTTAATAGCAGACCTTGGAGATTGTTCAATATTCCCACTGAAGAGCATCCTCCTTCTTTTTATGGAACCATGCAATATTCCTCTGTATGGTAGAACCATGTTTTAGAGTTCAATTTTCAGCCATGATGGATGAATAAGGACTTAAACAATTGGAATTTGTAAAGTCAAATGCCAGAAAGTAAACACACCTCCTCAAGTCTGCCTTCATAGTGATCTGCACATACATGTGAGAAAACCAGCCATGCTGGGCTACACCAATGGAAAGAGTAGGGGAGCAATCCTCAGAGCAAATGCAGGGCTCCTACCAGCCTGAGAACTGCTCATATTTCGGCAACCAAATGAAGCTCTCAGAAGAATATTGTTCTAAAAGGCTCACTTCAGTCCTAAACACTGAAGATATTCTGGATCCACCTTAACTTAAGTGAAAATATCAATAAACCCAAACTGATTCCAAGCAATGTAATTGTGTTCTAGGACAAAGACTACACGTATATTTTAAAAATAATAAAATTCAGTATCAAGTAATGTAAAATTCTCAATATCTAGACTCTAATACAAAATTGCTGGATGGAGGGGGTTCAACATGATGGTATAGTAAAACCCTGACCTCACCCTCTCCCATGGACACAATAAGTTCTCAGTTACATATGGAGTAATTTTCTTCTGAAAAGGACCTGAGAAGTGTGAATGAATGTGACTCCATTCATATGAATAGTGACTCCACAACAAAAGAGACACATTGAAAAGTGTAGGAGAGGCAGAAACACAGCCTTGCTTGAGTCCTCACAGAGATGCAGTTACCCCACAATTAAGAGGGATCCATGAAATATGAAACTCTTTCTCAGAGAGTGAAGGAATTGTGCCCCCTCTAAGATATCCCTCACCCTACAGTTTGGCATTGGAAAAAATGAGCCCCCAAAACATTTGGTTTTGAAGATCAATGGGGCTTAATACTTGGAGAATCATTGAACTATAGGGAATGGAGATCCCACTGTTAAAGGGCATGCCCTGAGATCCAGTGCAGATGAAGCAGATTGAAAAGCATTTAGACGATAATTGAGGGACACCCACTTACTAATTTTAAAGTGGCTGCCAGAGAGGCAGAAACCTGCAGGGGTTTCATCTGGGGACAGAAGCACTAGTGGATGCCATTTTTGCAATCTTATCCTAACTTGGAAATGACAGAGCTGCCAGGCACCATTTTTGGTACCTTCCTTCTAGCCTAGTTTCACCAGAAGTCATGGTCTGCCCACCTTGTACCATAAGCAGGCTGGGAAAATGCCCCACACCCGACCCTAACCACATAGCAGGTGGACCACAACTGAGCTGGCAAGTGCTAGAATACTCTCATTTAAATTTATTCCAGCTTAACTTTAATAACAAACAAAAACTCTGCTCCTTTACATTTCTGTTCTCATACTTTTGTTTGTGGATGTCACCAAAATTACACCTTTATATATTGTTTACCTCAGATCATAAACTAATAGTTCTTTTAAATATATCAGTCTATTAAATTACATAGAAAACAACATGTGGAGTTAGAAACCCAAATTATGGTAATACTGGATTTTTGACTAATTTTTTTCTTCAAATTTTTATTTAAATTCTAGTTAGTTCACATATAGTGCAATATTGGTTTTAGGAGTAGAATTCAGTGATTCATCACTTACATACAACACCCAGTGCTCAACAAAAGAGCCCTCCTTAATACCCATCCCCCATCTCCCACCCACCTCATTCCATTTATCCTCAGTTTGCTCTCTGTCTTTAAGAGTCTCTTATTATGGTTTGTTTCCCTCTCTCTCTTTTTCACCCCTCCCATATATTTATCTGTATTGTTTCTTAAATTCCACATATGAGTGAGATCATATGGTATTTGTCTTTCTCTGATTTATTTCACTTAGCATAATATCCTCTAGTTCCATCCACATTGTTGCAAATGACAAGATTGCATTCTCTTTGGTGACTGAGTAATATTCTACTGTGTATATGTCACACACACACACACACACACACACACACACACCACAAATTCTTTATCCATTCATCGGTCGATGAACATTTGAGCACTTTCCATAATTTGGCTATTGCTGATATGCTGCAATGAACATCAGGGTGCGTGTACTCCCTTTAAATCTGTATTTTTGTATCCTTTAGGTATATACCCAGTAGTGCAATTGCTGTATCATAGGGTAGTTCTATTTTGAACTTTTTGAGAAACCTCTATACTGTTTTCCAGAGTGGCTGCAACCCACCCACAAGGCAAGAGGTTTCCCTTTCTCTGCATCCTCGTCAATATCTGTTGCTCCTTTTTGTTGATTTTACCCATTCTGACAGGTGTGAGGTGATGTCTCACTGTAGTTTGATTTTCATTTTTCTATTTTCAAGTTGGTCGATTCTTTCTTCTTCTGCCTTCTCAAATCTGCTTTTGAAACCCTGAAGTAAATTTTTATTCCAGTTATTGTAGTTTCAGGTTCAGAATTTCTTCTGGTTTATTTTTATGTTTTCTAGATTTTTATTAATATTTCCATTTTGTTCATTCATGATTTTCTTGACTTATTCCACATTTTCTTTAACTCTTTGAGCATCTTTGAGGCAGTTGTTTTAAATCCTTTCTCTGGTATATCTGCCATTTGGTGTTACTTAGAAACAGTTTCTATTGATTTATTTTTCCCTTTATATGGTCCATATTTCCTGTTTCTTGGTATGCCTTGTGATCTTTTGTTGAACATTGGCTGTTTGAATTTAGTAATGTGGTAACTCTGAAAATCAGATTCTTTCCCTTCCTTGATGTTTGCTCTTTTTTGTTATTATTTGTTTGTTCGTTTATTTATTTAAATTTGTAGGCCATTACTATGCAGATTAGATAAGCCTGAGGCCTAAGATTAAGGTCTACTCAAGTCTTTTCTGAGCCTTTCTCTAGGCATGTGTGGTCACTTTATAACTTTCCCGTATATGCTGTGATTTTTAATGTCCTAGTCTTTAATGCGTGACTCCCCAAAGGGGGAAAAAATAGAAAAAATGGAGAGAGGCAGGTGCCATCCTTTTAAATCCCTGTGGAAGTTACTTCTGTTAGAGAGGAATGTCCTTACAACAATGAAAAGTGCAACAAGAATGCCTGCATCTGTCTGTACCTCTGTAATTGGAAACATCAAACAACAATTAGAGCACACACTCCTGATACTTGGAGGACAGGCTCTCTTTGCCTATCCTGCATACACTAGCTTTCTACCAACTTTTCCAGGAACATATACAGCATACCAGCTGCTCTAGAACACACTACCTGCTGTATTGCTGGGGTGGGGGATGGGAAACTGCTACTGTGCTATAATCTGAAATTAACCAGAATTGACTTAAAAACCTTCCCCTCATAATTGAGAGCCTCAACAGTCTCTATAATTCCAAAATAAATACATCAAAAAGATTATGCCAGTGTAATATTTGCGTAGTTGGAGAGATATTCCTGGTGCTTCCCACTCTGCCATATTTCCAGAATACTTCAGACCACATTTTTAAAAATATTCTTTTTGCCCCCTTATATTTTATTTAATAGTTGATTTCATGCCTTTGTGTACTATTTCCAAAGGCTATGCTTCCTCAGGGAATACTTCTGTAAATTTCTCCTGTGAATGGACCTTATATTTTATTGTTTCTTTGCATATTTATACTTTTTGGTTGAAAACTTGGCACTATGGAATTTTTTAAAGGATTTGTTTATTTATTTGAGAGAGAGAGAGGAGGGAGGGAGAGAGAGAAAGAGATGCAGGGGGAGGGACAGAGGGAGAGAGAATCTCAAGCAGATTCTGCACTGAGAGTGAAGTCTGTTGCAGGGCTCAGTCTCACAACTCCAGATCATGACTTGAGCCAAAACCAAGAGACCATTGCTCAACCAACTGTGCCACACAGGTGTCCCTGAAAAACTGATATTTTAAATATCATAATGTGTTAATCCTGGATATCAGATGCTTTTTTTTCCTTTTCAGGATTTGTTTTTGATGCTTTCCATAGCTCCTAGTTGCTTTTTACTCACTCTTCTAAACTCAACTCTTCTAAATTATTTTTGTAAAATCGGCATTCTCTAACATGTGTAGTCTTTGAAATTCCTGTCCCTTTAGCTTGTGGTCAGCTCATGATACTTCCCTAAACATCTGAAGCCACCCAAAAAAAAAAAAAAAAAGAAAGAAAGAAAGAAAGAAAAGAAAAGAAAGAAAAGGAAAAAAAAAAAAACCTTTACTAATATTTGCAAATTATCACTGTACTGGGGGACTCATGTAATGCTCAGTCAGGCTGTTTACAGCACTGCTTTAGCCTTCACTTCCTGCCTGTGTTGAGTCGTTTTCTAAGTTGCTCTTTTCTTGATTCAGTGTTCATTTGGTTGCTTAAAATTTTGATGATTTTCCAGAGTTTTGACAAACTTGATTCAGGCAGTTTTGCTTAATTTTTCAGTATTTAATTCATTATACACAGTAAAAAACTATTAAGGTGATGAATGAGTTCAGCAATATTGCATGCAAGATCAGCATACAAAAATCCACTGTATTTCTGTACAATTTATTTTTTTTAAATACTTTATTTATTTATTTGACAGGGAGAGATCACAAGCAGGCAGAGCAGCAGGCAGAGGAAGAGGGGAAGCAGGCTCCCCACTGAGTAGAGAGCCTGATGTGGGGCTCGATCCTAGTACCCTGGGATCATGACCTGAGCTAAAGGCAGAGGCTTTAACCCATGGAGCTACCCAGGAGCTCCTATTTCTGTACAATTTAATGAGCAATCTGAAAGTGGAATTAGGAAAATAAAATAGTATTCAAATAGCATCAAAAAGAACAAAATACCTAAGAATAACTTTAACATGCAAATCAAAATCACAATGAGATATCACCTTACACTGGTTAGAGAGGTTATCATCAAAAAGATAAGGGACAACAGGTACAGATAAGGATGTAGTGCAAAGGGAACCCTTATATACTCTTGGTGGGAATGTAAATTGATGAAACCACTATGGTAAACAATATAGAGAGTCCTCAAAAAATTAGAAATGTATCTATCATATAATGTAGCAATTTCACTCCCGGGTATATACCTAAAAGAAATGAAAATAGGGTTTTGAAGATAGATGCACTCCCCTGTTTATTACAGCATTATTCATGATAGCCAAGATATGGAAACAGCCTAAATGCCCATCTCAATGAAGGATACAAATGATGTGAGACACACACTCTCTCTCTCTCTCTCTCACACACACACATGAATATTCAGCCATAAGAAGGAAGGATATTCTGCCATTTGCAGCAACATGGATGGAACTCAAGCACATTCTCCTAAATGAGATGAGTCAGACAGAGAAAAGCAAGCATTGTATGATATAGTTTATATGTAAAGTCTTAAAAAGTCAAACTCATTTTAAAAAGCAAAGAATAAAATGGTGATTATAAGGAGATAGAGGTGGCAGGACAAAACTGGTGTTGTTTAAGGGTACAAACTTACAATGTAAATAAGCTGTAGAGATCTAATGCACAGTATAATGAATACAGAAAATAATGTACTATAATCTTCAAACTTACTAAGAAACTAAAAATTAAGCCAACCATTAAAAAGAAAGAAAAATAATCCAGTGTGGTAGAGGTTCTAAATATTGCTAGAATAGCAATCATATTATAAAACATATTTATCACATAAGAGTAAATGTAACAAAAGAAATTCACTGAGATTTATAAAATATTGCTAAAGAAATTAAAGATCCAAAAAAAATGAAAAAAATTCTCAGATTGGAAAACTTTAGATTTTTAAGATGACAAAACTCCTCACACTGAACTACAGATTCAATGCAATTTATATCCAAATTCAAGTTGACTTCTTTGTAGAAACAGACAAGATAATTGTAAAATTCATATTGAATTTCAGGGGACCTAGAATAGTTAAAAAATCCTGAAAAGGAAAAGTATAGTAGGAGGACTCAAGCCCTTTCTGGTTTTAAGACTTGATACAAAGCAACAGTAGTCAAAATAATGTGGTAGTGACATGAGGAGAAACATATATATATATATATATATATGAATGAATGATAGAATAGGGAATGCACAAATAAACTTACACATCTATGGTCAACAAATTTTTTACAAAGTTCAAAACCATTCAAGGAGAAATAAAATAGTCTTTTCAAAAAATAATCTGGGACAACTGGATAGTTAAAGCAAATGAATAATTTGAAGTAAAAACCTAAATACAAGAACTAAAACTATACAAATCTTAGAAGAAAACATAGGACTAAATCTTTATAATTTTGTATTTGACAAAGGATTATTAGAAATGAAACCAAAAGCACTATCAGCAACTACAACAACTACCAAAAAAATAGATAGATTGGACTTCAAGAAAATTAAAAATTTTTATGCACTGATTAACAACAAAATGAAAAAACAACCAGAGTGGGAGAAAATTTTGTAAATCATATGTCTAATAAAAATTAATATCCAGGTTAAATAAAGAAGACTTAAAATTCATTAATAAAAATAAGTAACCCAATTAAAAATAAGCAAAGGATCTGAATAGATATTTCACCAAAGAAAATGTACAAATAGCCAACAAGTCCATGAAAGATTATTGAGCTTATTAGGCATCAGGGAAATGGAAACTAAACCATAATGAGAGACCAATTTACACCTCAAGAACATTATACTATGTGAAAGAAGCCAGTCACAAAGACCACATATTATATGGTTCCATTCATATGCATGTCTGGAATAAGGAATTTACAGACTCAGAAATTTACATAAATAGAAATGTTCCTTAGGGCTGCAGAGGAGGAGTGGGAGGATAAAGTATAGCTAAAGGGTTTGCTTTTTGTTGTGGTCAACCAGACAGCATGGTACTAACACAAAAACAGACATATAGATCAATGGAACAGAATAGAGAGTCCAGATATGGACTCTCAACTCTATGGTCAACTAATATTTGACAAAATAGGAAAAAATATCCAGTGGAAAAAAGACAGTCTCTTCAATAAATGATGCTGGGAAATTGGACAGCTATGTACAGAAGAATGAAACTCGAGCATTCTCTTATACCATACACAAAGATAAACTCAAAATGGATGAAAGACCTCAATGTGAGACAGGAATTCATCAAAATCCTAGAGGAGAACACAGGGAGTAACCTCTTCAACTCGGGCCACAGTGACTTCTTTCAAGACATGTCTCTAAAGGCAAGGGAAACAGAAAAAAAAATGAACTTTGGGGCCTTCATCAAGTCAAAAAACTTTTGCACAGCAAAGGAAACAGTCAACAAAACAAAGAGGCACCCCACAGAATGGGAGAAGATATTTGCAAATGTCATTACAGATAAAGTGCTTGTATCCAAGATCTATATAGAACTTCTCAAACTTACCACCCAAAAATCAAATAATCCAGTCAAGAAATGGGTATATCTTCGTGTATGGTGTAAGAGAATGGTCGAGTTTCATTCTTCTACATATAGCTGTCCAATTTTCCCAGCACCATTTATTGAAGAGACTTTTTTCCACTGTATATTTTTCCCTGCTTTGTCAAAGATTATTTGACCATAGAGTTGAGGATCCATGTCTGGGCTCTCTACTCTGTTCCACTGGTCTATGTGTCTGTTTTTATGCCAGTACTGTGCTGTCTTGGTGATCACAGCTTTGTAGTAAAGCTTGAAATCAGGCAATGTGATTCTGCCAGTTTGTTTTTCTTTTTCAACATTTCCTTAGGATTCGGGGTCTCTTCTGATTCTATACAAATTTTAGGATTGTTAGTTCCAGCTCTTTGAAAAATACAGGTGGAATTTTGATCAGAATGGCATTAAAAGTATAGATTGCTCTAGGCAGTATAGACACTTTAACAATGTTTATTCTTCAGATCCATGAGCATGGAATGGTCTTCCATTTTTTGTGTCTTCTTCAATTTCTTTCATGAGTGTTCTGTAGTTCCTCAAGAACAGATCCTTTAACTCTTTGGTCGACCATTCTCTTACACCATACAGAAAGATAAACTCGAAATGGATAAAAGACCTCAACGTGAGGCAGGAATCCATCAGAATCTTAGACGAGAACATAGGCAGTGACCTCTTCGATATCAGCCACAGCAACTTCTTTCAAGATACGTCTCCAAAGGCAAAAGAAACAAAAGTGAAAATGAATTTTTGGGACTTCATCAAAATCAAAAGCTTCTGCACAGCAAAGGAAACAGTCAACAAATAAAAGAGGCAACCCACGGAATGGGAGAAGACATTTGCGAATGACAGTACAGACAAAAGGCTGATATGCAGGATCTATAAAGAACTTCTCAAACTCAACACACACAAAACAGATAATCATGTCAAAAAATGGGCAGAAGACATGAACAGACACTTCTCCAATGAAGACATACAAATGGCTATCAGACACATGAAAATATGTTCATCATCACTAGCCACCAGGGAGATTCAAATCAAAACCACATTGAGATACCACCTTACACCACTTAGAATGGCCAACATTAACAAGACAGTAAACAACATGTGTTGGAGAGGATGTGGAGAAAGGGGAACCCTATTACACTGTTGGTGGGAATGCAAGTTGGTGCAGCCACTTTGGAAAACAGTGTGGAGATTCCTTAAGAAATTAAACATAGAGCTTCCCTATGACCTTGCAATTGCACTACTGGGTATTTACCCCAAAGATACAGATGTAGTGAAGAGAAGGGCCATCTGTGCCCCAATGTTCATAGCAGCAATGGCCACGGTCGCCGAACTGTGGAAAGAACCAAGATGCCCTTCAGTGGACAAATGGATAAGGAAGATGTGGTCCATATATACAATGGAGTATTATGCCTCCATCAGAAAGGACGAATACCCAACTTTTGCATCAACATGGACAGGACTGGAAGAGATTATGCTGAGTGAAATAAGTCAAGCAGAGAGAGTCAATTATCATATGTTTTCACTTATTTGTGGTGCATAAGAAATAACACGGAGGACATGGGGAGATGGAGAGGAGAAGGGAGTTGAGGGAAATTGGAGGGGGAGATGAACCATGGAGACTATGGACTCTGAAAAACAATTTGAGGGTTTTGGAGGGGAAGATGGTGGGTGGTTGGGTGAGCCTGGTGATGGGTATTGTGGAGGGCCTGTATTGTGTGGAGCACTGGGTGTGCTGCATAAACAATGAATTCTGGTACACTGAAAAGAAATTTAAAAAGAAAAAAGAAAGAAATGGGTAGAAAACATGAATAGACACTTGTTCAAAGAAGACATATAATGGCTAACAGATCCATGAAAAAAATGTTCAACATCATTAGCCATCAAGGAAATACAAATCAAAACCACAATAAGATACCCCACCTTACACTAGTTAGAATGGCAAAAATTAACACAACAGGAAACAACAAGTGTTGGAGAAGTTGTGGAGAAAGGGTAATCCTCTTCCACTGTTGGTGGGAATGCAAGCTGGTAGAGTCACTCTGGAAAACAGTATGAAGGTTCTTCAAGATGTTAAGAATAGAGCTACCCTCAACCCAGAGATTGCACTAGTGGGTATTTACCCTAAAAACACAGATGTAGTGAAAAGAAGGTCCATATGCACCCCAATGTTCATAGCAGCAATTTCCACAATAGCCAAACTGTGGAAAGAGCTGAGATGCCCTTCAACAGATGAATGGATAAAGAAGATGTGGTCCAAATACACAATGGAATATTACTCAGTCATCAGAAAGGATGAATACCCAACTTTTGCATCAACATGGGTGGGACTGAAGGAGATTATGCTGAGTGAAATAAGTCAGAGAGAAGGTCAATTATCATATGGTTTCACTTATTTGTGGAACATAAGGGAATAGCATGGAGGATATTAGGAGAAGGAAGGGAAAAATGAATGGGGGGAATTCAGAGTGGGAGATAACCATGAGACACTATGAACTCTGGGAACCAAACTGAGGGTTTTAGAATGGAGGGGGCTGGGAGATGGGTGTGCCCAGTGATGGGTTTAAGAAAGCCATGGATTGCATGGAGCACTGGCTGTTATAAGCAAACAATGAATCATGGAATACTATATCAAAAACTAATCATGTACTATGTGGTGACTAACATAGCATAATAAAAAAAGTAAATAAGTAAATTAAATAAAAATAAAAGGTTTCTTTTTTGAGGTGATGAAAATACTCTAGAACTGTGGTGAGATTTGCATATATCTGTGAATATACTGAAAGCTATTAAATCACACATTTTAAATGGGTAAATTTTGTGATATATGAATTATAGCTCAATAAAGCTGTTTATCAACAACAAAATAAGGGTCACTGATACTTGACATAGTATATATTACTCCTAGAAACTTGACAGTGGAAGAAGGAAAACAGTAGGGCAGTATCTTAAAATAAATGGTTTTTAAAAATTCTTCTAATGGAAAGGCTTGAGAATGTCTCTAGCCAGAAAGAATGTTTAGGGGAAAGAAGAGTTTGCAGGTGTTAAGGATATTCAAGAGAGTGGTGATGATGCTTCAGAAAATATGGAAAATGAAGAGCCTCTGTGAGAGAAAGTTATAGCTCTTCCTTGGACCTATGTATAAAGGAAGTAAGATATTGTGGCAGAGGCAGAGATTCATTGCCCAGACTTCCCTTAAAGAAAGTATTTGATGTCCAATATGTGGAATAAGGACACGGATACCCCAAGCTGTCAGCTCCATCAGGGTCTGCCTCAGCTTCTAGGGAATCTCTTCACCTGACCCTCCTGAGGCAGTCTGCTTATGAACAACCCAACCTGCCATGGATACCTACACAGGAAATTTTAGAAGAGAATGAGGGAGCCTTAGGAAGACAATTAAAATTGTGTAAGTGAGTCACCTCCTTGAAAAAGTGAATGCACCGAGGGTGTCTCTGTGGCTCAGTTGGTTAAGCATCTAAATCTTGGTTTAGCTCAGATCATGATCTCAGGGTCCTTGGATCTACCCTTGCATTCAGCTTTGCACTCAGTACAGAGTCTGCTTGAAATCCCCCCCCTTTTCCCTCCACTTCTGCTCCTCCCTCCACTTGCACTCTCACTCTCTCTAAAATAAAAAAAAAATTAATTAATAATTAATAATAAATAAATAAATAAAATCTTAAAAGTGAATGCAGCAGGAGATCAGGGAGGTTGACGGCTGGTTTGAATTCTATTCATTCAACATGCAGGCCTTGAGCATCTACTTAGCGCCAGGCAGTAAGTGTTTTTAATATTTTCACCTAGAAGTTTGAACTTCTGTCTGTAGATCACTTCCACAGCTTCTATTACCATTCTGGGGCAAGTGGAAATGTGATACTGAGGTATATTTCATCAGTGTTTAACTTTGTAGTATAATGATGATGGCTTAAGTTTACTCAACAGTCCACAAAGTAAAACAATTAAAACCCCAGGAAACACTGAAACTGCTGCTGTGGAATATAAACATTCATAATGCTCAGAGAATCTGCTGCCAAGTATATCTGAAACACTGAATTATTATATTTTTGATCCAGGTGGAAAAAGAAGAGCTGCATGAAATCTCAGCTTAAGACTTTGTCTCCATAGGGAACTGTACACCAAATATAAAATGTAAACATTGCTTGTCCATTAATATCATCTGAAACACTTCTCTACGTAAATTGAATAGATTACTGTCATTATTATCTGGACCCAAATCCTCTCCTTAAAACAAAATGAAGCTATCCAATAAAGCATAACCAATTAGATTTTATTACCAGCCTCTCCCCACTCCCAAACGGTGTCTTCATAAGCTTTTGTTACCCGTGAAAGTTAGCCTCAGGCTTTGTGGCAGTCACTGAATCATAATTCTTTAGTGTTAGAACATGTTCTGTGTATTTAAAAAAACATCAAAATATTGAATAAAGTAAAGTTACTAGGGCAACTATAGCTTATTAAGAGCTAGGTAAACTCACACAAGGAGACCAAAATATGGAAGAAGGCACCAAAAACTCCTGCTCAGATTACAAGTTAAAATGCATGCAGATACCTGTGCACATGGGCAAAATCTCGCTGGTGAAAGGTGGTAAAACATGAAGCTATAGGTTTTAACTCATGTGATTCTGTCTCCTAACCTACTGGTCGGAGTAGAGGGTCTGCTGTCTGTGGCCTGTGGCATCTGGGTTTTTGTTTCCATCAGTCTTCAGGCATTATATCTTCTTTTTACAAATTATTAAAAAAAAAAACCTTTTACATCAGCTTTTCTATATATTTATATTCTCTCTCTTTTTAAAAATAGATCTTTAAAAAAAAACACTTTTAAGTTCACAGTAAAATTGAGCAGAAATTATAGCATCCCATAAGCCCTCTGCCCCTGCACACATAGCTTCCCCCACTATCAACAGCCTTCACCAGAGTGATACATGTGTAACAATTGATAAACCTACTTTGACACCTCATCATCACCCATAGCCATAACTGTATCTCTTTTAAAAATGTGCTTTTTTGCAAAAATTTTGTCCTTTCTCCACACAATTTTGGAACTTACTTTAAAAACAAACAACAAATTGAGTCTTTGGAGGTGTCCTGCAAAATGGGGGAAGAGGGGGTTCACATTTATAGGATATCTATCACATGCCAGGCATACACCTTTAGTGATTTCCTTGTAACCTCAAAATGATACACTTTCCCACTTGAGATATTCTTTTCCATTTTCCAGATAAGAAAATTGAGGAGAAACCATACCCAAGGTCATATTTTCAAGGAGATAAAAAATGAACTGTGCTGCCAAGGCCACCATCTCTCTTGTATAACACAGCTTCTATCCATGATTATACTTAAATGGGTCCTCTATGGTCACAAAGAGAAAAGCATCCACAACTTACCTACAGGAAGTTCTCATAGTTAATATAAACTCCCTAACAAGTTATTTTCTTTTTATCTTTCTCTAACTTCAGAGGGATTGAGGCTGGCTGGTCACCATCTCTGACATAAAACATTTTATTTACTTAAGATTTTTCATTTTACGACCTTGACTAAAAATCCCCAAATTCTGTCATCTTTACTAGACTTCAACTTCTTGAGCCTTGAAGCTCTTCATTTTTCTTCACTGTAACTCTTCCAAGCATGGGCCTTTGTATAAAAGGTGAGGCAGCCTGATGAAATGTAAAACACAGACTTTGAATGAGGGGTTTGGGTTTAAATCTAAGGTCTACCATTTCTAGGCTGTCTGAAATTGACCAAGAGACCTTGTCTCTCTAAGCCTGTAAATTTTTTTTAGAAGGTACATTTTTAGAGATAACAGTGAGGATACTCTCCCATTATGTGCCAATTTCAGCGATCAGCCTCTTGACGCCTTTTCTTTTCTTGAGAGCTCTTTACAGTCTTTTGCTATAAGCATTTTGCTATAAGTGCCAAGAACTGCCTTTGAATACTCTACCAACAGAATGAGAAGTTAAATAGACTTCTGTACAGCCCCTGAAGGAGCAAACTATTCTGTTTCTTACACAAAAAGTATATAAAGGATTTTCCATATGTTTAAGTCCCATATGAATGTAATTCTGCAAAATGATTCAGAAACTCTTGAACATCTCAAATTCAGAAAGTTGCCTGGAGGCCAACTCCACATATAACAAATTCATAATTTTTGGTGTTCCCTATAGCTCTTTGTCCTCTAACAAAATTCTCCAAAGCCCCATGTTTAAAATAATTATTTTTAAATTTTAATCATCCTTTTTTGAAAGTTCATTATATAATTTAAAATGTTGCAGAGGAGTGTGCAATGGAAAAATCTACCTCCTACTTCTTCCCCTTCAGCCAGGTCCCTTCTATGTATGAGATCTACCATTGCCACTTGGATCCCGTAAAGTCACCCAGCATGGCTTTGGAAGATTGAGTAAGGTCCTGGGTAGTATGGTATTCTTACAGCCATGATTTCTTGCTCAGATTGCACGTCAGAAACACCCGTACAGCTTTATAAATGGAGATACCAGGCTCCACTGCATAGGTTGAAACAGGATTGTCATATCATACAGAGGTAGGGTTGAAAAACATTGCAGACAGTGTCAAATATCCTATAAATGTAGAGACTAAAATGGTATAGACCATGTGTTACATTTGACGTATCAAGCCCTCCACCAGAGTGGAGTTCTCAGTGTGTTCACGGGTGTCATGTTTTATAGGGTCATGTGGAAGAATGCTGACCAGGATCCTGCCAATAATACAAATTTTATCTCAAAGAGCAAACTGGAACTCTTTGTTCTCCCTGGTGTCTCTAAAAATGTACCCCCTAAAAACTTTTCTAAGAAGCACAAAGAAAAACCAATGTGATATATTTCCCAAACTGTCACAGCACACATTCAGTAAAAATTAAGAAAGTTATAAAACAATCAACTAAAGACTGAAAAAACCTGTAAGAATTTGAAAGGCATCTCTGTAATTGAATTACTGTCTACATTTATACATTGCCAAAATAAAAGAACCCATAGTCTCCTGTATCTGGTCAGAAACAATTTGGTTTTGGGGTGCCTGGGTGGCTCAATCAGTTAAGTGATTACCTTCAGCTTAGGTCATGACCTCAGTGTCCTGGGATTGAGCCCTGCATCAGGATCCCTGCTCGGCAGGGAAGCAAAGAGTCTGCTTCTCCCTCTTCCTCCCCCACTGCCCACTCCTGTTCACTCTCTCTCTTTCTCTCTCAAATAAATAAAATCTTCTAAAAAATTAGAGAAATAATGAGAGGTTTTTTTTTCCCCCCTAGTCTCTTTGGGCAGATTTTATTCTTCAATTTTCCCATTTCTCTACTTCATTTTGAATTCAGTATAGTGTGTTAAATTTTAACCAGTTTGACTCTTTAAATTTCAGATTTCAGATCTCCTATTTGGAGACTGCTAGTTCTGATGAATTTATTATACAATAGTGTGTGCTAAAAATGCTTAGGTGGAAAATATTACATCCTTATTTTCACTAATGCGGGGGAACATCCTTTTAACACATAATTCTCTTCTGCTTGCTTTTTCTCTTCTTCTTTTGTCAGTATTAAATCTTTTGTTAAATATGTTTGACCAAAAAATTAACAAAAACAAATTATGCCACCATGTTGCTAGTATAAATCTTCTTCTAAAAAAAACCTTTTTGACTGTATTGTGTACATTAAGTACCATTTGTGTATTTTTTATAAGAACTAAAAGATAAACAAACCAGCTCCTATTGACTGTTACTGTATTTACCTTAGTCATAATCAGTGCTGTTCCCAATTGTGTGTTCCTTCAGGGTACCCGTTCATACCTATGTCAGCCATCTACCTAACTAAGCAAAAACATTCAAGGGATTTAGATTGCAACCCCAAAATGTAACTCAATATGGAAGTGCTTCAGTTTTTCTGAACTCCCATACCAGATGAATTCCAACAGATGACCTGAATTAATTTAAGAACCCAGGGTCTCTATTTTCTTAATTTCTCTGAGTTGCCACCTGGGACTTAGTTTTTAAGTCAGAATCCCTCTGAGGAGCTGATTATCTTTGGGGAAAGGACTGAGGAAATATCAAGGAATTAGTGTAAAACTGAAGGTACTACAGGGCAAAGGAGGCATGCAATTGCTCTGTGGTTTAGCAGCTTACCTAAGAGTAACAATGAAGAATACATTTTCTGAACTCAAACTTGTGACATAAGATTTGACATCACAGATATGTTTATAGGAAAACTGCAAGCCAACCATGTAGAAGAATATTTTTGTAAGGTTACGAAACAAGTTGCTTATAGTGATGACCCTGAAAAACTCCTCTAAGTGGTTGAGACAAATATAAGGGAGACTTACTTTCTACATTGTCTACTAATTATCTTCCTAAAAATAAATGAAATATTTTTCAAAAAATTATAATATATGACTTTGTTCAACTTTATACTAATAAAGTTGTAAAACTTAAGAGAATGAAATAGATGTGGATTTTTTGGAAATATATAAAATACCAAAACTGAGCTCAGATGAGTAGAAACTCTAAATAGACCACAAAACAGAGAATTAATCCTCATAAGAGCAGTAAGCCCATTTACAGTAGAATTCGGAAAACTGTGTATACTTTGTTAACTTAGAGTAACAAAAAGAGACACATGAGGTCTCTGACTAATACAGAAGTCACTGCTAAGCCCTGTGAGGAGGGGAATCTGGTGGTTGTGGACAGAGAAGGGAGGAATAATTTTCACAAAAACCTCGTTGGACCTGAAGAATTTCTTTCACACATATAATCTAACCAGAGTCAACTGGTTTTCTTTTTACTCCTCCCATATAACCAGACACTGTGTTAAGAATATCATACACATTATGTCTTTTAATCTACACAAGACTTTTAAGAGAGAACTATAGTAATCTCATCTAAAATCTGTCAACTATTTACTTTCTGGTAGACATTTATCATAGGAGTATTATGATATATACAAACATTTCTACTGGAAAATTGATCTATATGCCAAAAATAAGATGAGGGTTGAAAAAGTAGATATGTTTCTTGGACTTGAAGTTGAAATAGTGTGAAGCAAACTACTTATGCTGGAGATCTTGAGTTAAAATTTACTCTAATTTCACAGCTGAAATGATCAGTAATAAATTTTATTTAAATTTATCTTGATGCTTTAGAAAATAAACGAGGCTTTGGTTTTTGTTTTTGTTTTTGTTTTAAATTAGCAGACTTATTTTTAGAGAAGTTTTGGGCTTAAAGAAAATTGAGAAGAAAATACAGATAGTTCTCAGATAACCACTGCACTCATAGTTTCTGCTATTATCAACATCTTGCATCAATCTGGTACATTTATGTCATGAAGCAATATTGACATGTTATTATGTGAAGGCTCACTCTGTATTATACACTCTATGGATTTGACAAATTATAATATCATGTAGTCATCATTACAGTATCATACAGAAAGATTTCACTGCCCTAAAAATCTCTCCTATCCCACCTTCTCCTCCTTCCAAACCTCTGATCTTTTTGCCCATAGTTCTGCCTTTTCCAGAATGCTACAGATTTGGAATCATACAATATATGGCCCTTTAAGACCAGCTTCTTTCACTTAGTAATATGCATTTAAATTTCCCCCTGTCTTTCATAGCTTGGTAGCTTGTTTCTTTTTATTCTTGAATTGTAGTTCATTGTCTGCATGTACCTCAGTTTGTTTATCCATTCACCTACTGAAGGACATCTTGATTGCTTCCAGACTTTGGCAATTATGAATAAAACTGCTATAAACATCTGTGTGCAAGTTTTTATGTGGACATGTTCTCAACTCATTTGGATAGATACCAAGGAGTGTGTTGTATCAGTCTCAGCTTATTGGTAGTGATGCTATTGACTAGGAATGCCCTACAGACATTTCCTCAACCAGACCCAATGTTGTGACTAGATAGTCCCTGTGGTTCTTAAAAAGATGGCAGGATGAACTTTAACAGCAACCCTCAAGGAACTTTGGGGAATAAGATTTATCACTTGCAACTCATAGGGGATACATGGCACACCATAGGGCCCCACAGAGTGGTTTCTGGTAAAGAGAGAGGGATGGAGCACAGACTGGGACTCTGTCTTTATTAGGGTCCAAGGGTAGAGTACCTAGGGTTTCTCAGGCTCACTTTTGATGAATTTAAAACATAAGAATGGGAATTGGAATATAGAAAGGGAAAAGCAAGTGATCAGTTATCTAGGTTGGTTTTCTAAGAAGGAAACTTCATGGGTGAAGGTGGCCTTATACCTTACCTAGTTGTTTTGCTAGTAGCTGTGTTTGCAGCTGGCAATGCATTTGTTTGAGAAGGTTATCATTGAAATGAGTGGCTCAGAAATCAGAAACTTAATCTAAGATGCTTGCATTACAATAAAAAACTCAATTCTAGGCATTTACACTATAGAATGAGATTGCTGGACTGTATGGTAAAAACATTTAGCTGCTTTACTGTACCAGTTTGTATTTCCACCAGCAAAGAATGAGAGTTCCTTTTCCTGCACATCTTTCCCAGCATTTTGATTTTAGTCATTCTAATGAGTGTATAGTAGTATCTCATTGTTGTTTTAATTTGCATTTTCCTAGTGACTATGATGTTGAGCATCTTTTCATATAATTATTTGCCATGTGTATATTCTCTTTAGTGGAATTGTCTGTTCAGATCTTTTGCCTACTTTTAAATCAGGTTGTTTTTTTGTTTTGTTTTGTTTTTTCTTATTGCTGAGCTTTAAGAATTCTTTGCATATTGTGAATTTCTATGCTTCTAATAGACTGTTTTACACAGCAGAAACTTTTCATTTTAATGAAGTTCCACTAATCAACCTTTTCTTTCATGGCTCAAGCTTTTGATGTCATATCTTCTTAGATATCACTGCAACCTTGTGTTACCTGGATTTTCTCCTCTTTCATCTTCTAAGATTTTTATACTTTTGCATTTAACCTTCAGGTCTATAATATTTTAATTTTTGCAAAAAGAATGAGGTTGGTGTTTAGATTCTTTGCTTTTGTTTTGTTTTGTTTTTCGTATGTGGATATCCAGTTGTTCTAGCACTGTTTGATGAAAGACTGTCTTTTCTCCATCATATCACCTTTGCTTTTTTTGTCAAAGATTGGTTGACTATATTTGTGTGAGTTTATTTCTAGGCTCTCTGTTCTGTTCCATTGATCTATTTGTCTATTCTTTCATCAATACAACACTGTCTTGATTATTGTAGTTCTATAATAAGTCTTAAAGTAGGTAGCTAATTTAATTTTAAGAATTCATTTAAATTTTAGTTTTTGCCTGTTGCTGATCATGAAATAGGATAAGTGAAAATATTCATTTACAAGGAGACAATTATACATTATCCTCAAAATTGTAGACACAGATATTGTTAAAGAGAAAAATACTTAAAAAAAAATACACCAGCAAATATAGGGGCAACTGGCTGGCTCAGTTGGTTAAATGTCCAACTCTTGGTTTTGGCTCAGGTTCTAGAATCAAGCCCCACATGGGACTTTACACTCAGTGCAGAGTCTGTGGGAGATTGTCTCCCTCTCCCTCTCCCTCTACTTTTCCCCCTTTTCATTCTCTCTAAAAAAGGTAAATAAAATCTTTAAGAAAAAATGTATATTCTCTTTGAGTAATTAGGGGAATTTAGAATGAGTAAAATCTTTTGCTTTTGCAAAATCAAAAATTTTTAGCAAAAAAAAAAAAAGTCCTCAAAAAAAAGTCTGTCATTTTGATGTGGAGAACAAAATTAAAAGAAATATGGAAAAAAATCAAATTTCCTTACAACTTACAGTCTATTCACAAGTACTTGAGACAGGTAGAACGGCCTTCCTCCAGAAGCTCAACTGCTTTCACATTTATATTTTGCTAGAGGCAAAAGGCAACCTAAGTATATTGACATTAACCTGACTTCCAGGACTTTGTATGTCTTCTTTATATGAAAATCTTTGGAAATTTCCTTTGTCTCTACCCCCCAAGATATATGTTAGCAATCATTGTCTAAACATATAGGCCCACTCATATACATCTGAAGGATCCCATTCATGACTATGGGTTTACTAGACAGTAGTAAACTGTAAGTAGTAGGACCCCTCAAGGTCCTGGAAACCAATCTTAGAGACTTCCAAATTCCTCTAACTCCCTTCCGACTTGAAAAAATATATATATGATCAATCATTCCTCACAATCCCAATGCAGCTCTTTCCTGCCCTCGGGTCCTGTTCCTGTGTACCTTTTTGCACTGAAGATGTCTCAAGAATTATTTCTTGATTGTTCACTCTTGAACCCTAACACTGCACATCAATTTTAAGTATTCGTCCCTTAAAGACTTAAAGAGTGAAGCGAGCACAGTTTGATCCCATCTTATATAATTAGAAGCCTAAGGCAGGGATTCTAGGTAGACCTGATATTTTAATCATATTTTATTATGTTAAGCAACTTACACACATTGTGAATATGTATGATAGTAAGGTATGAGAACATTTTTTTATTCAACAAAAATATAATACTCTATTCAATAAAATCAATTCAATTTAACTCACACTATTAAGCTATGTGTCAGTCATCATGTCAGTCTGTGTGGGAAATTAAGAGATGAGTAAAATATAATACTTGCCCTCAGAAAACCTACAATCTAATGACCTATGTGATTCTACACAATTTCCTAATTAAAATCTGAAAGTTATTTGCTACAGTTTTATTTCCCCCAAACATTAAACAAAAATTAATGTGCATATAGTACAAGTCTCTGGAAAAGTTTATGGCATTAATTAATAGTTTATTAGTTAATAATAATGTACTAGCTTATGGTAAGCAATAACTGAAGAATAGGAGTTCTCATCGCAATCTTTTTTTTTTAAGATTTTTACTTATTTATTTGACAGACAGAGATCACAAGTAGGCAGAGAGAGAGGTAGGGAAGCAGGCTCCCCGCTGAGCAGAGAGCCAGACGCAGGGCTTTATCCCAGGACCCCGGGATCATGACCTGAGCCGAAGACAGAGGCTTTAACCCACTGAGCCACCCAGGTGCCCAGCCTCTCAATCTTTTTTAAGGCATATAAATAGGAAACGTTATTGAAAGTTTGGAACATTGCCATCTGTCTTTTATAGCTACTACTTAGAGTTCATTGTTTCATCTGTTCCCAAGTATGACATGTTTGGGGGCTCAGACAGTATCAGGGAACAATTTGTGTTATTACCTGTTTTCACCCTGCAGAGATGTCTGAAGTAAGTTCACTTATAACAGGTTGTGATAGATTCTTTTCCTACTTTACTTGCTTCTATCACTTGCTAAGGGAAAAAACTCTTCCATTATGCTATTACTAATACCCCAATTCCAGTTTCCCCCATCCACCCTCAGATTCTGAAAAACTTCTCTAGATAGAGTCACCTTTACCCTGAAGCCTGGTGAGAGAGCAAAAGCACCTATCTAAAATATTCTGCATTACCTACTCAACATCCTACAACATATGCTTACTCTTTTCTTGTACACAAAGTTCATATGTTTCAGTTTATTTAATATTGCTTGTGTAAAAGTAAACAATAGCCTTGTGTTATAAAGTAAATAAAGAGGGGGAAATATCACAAACCTTAAGTTCTAGCAGGCTTATTGAAGAAACAAGTCTGTTCCCAAGTTGATCATGGCCTGGTCATGGGATGAATGAAACTATTCATTCATAGGGTAACAGTAATACTTCATTTTCAAAATTGTAAGGACAGAGATTTTTAAGAAGAAAATACTTTTTAAAATAGGTTTATTGCATGAAAGAAACCCAGAGGAATATTCTAGCAAGGAAGATCTTAATTTTGCTTACATTTTGGTCATGGTTTTGAAGTAGAATGCAGATGTCCTTCTAAAAATACACACTAGGGTTGTGTTCCACATTCCAGAATGATTAAGATTTTCACCAAATATCCAACCATCTAAAAATTCCCCAATTTCACATCATTTTCTTCCCACTAAAATTACCAAACTGCCAATGATCCAACTTTAAAAGGTTAAACTTTTTAACTTTTATTCATTTATGTATTTATTTGTGTATTTATTTATTTTGAAAGATTTTATTTATTTATTTATTTGAGAGAGCAAGAGAGCACAAGAGAGGGGAATGGGGTGGAGGAAAGGGAGAGAGAGAAACAGATGCCCCACTGAGCAGGGAGCCCAATGCAGGGCTCAATCCCAGGACTCCAAGATCATTACTTAAGTCAAAGGCAGGTGCTTAACCAACTTGGCCACCCAGAAGCCTCTGGTTAAACTTTTTTAAAGTGTGATGGAAGAGCATGAAGATTTTGGGCTTTTGAGTCAGGCACATCATCTGGAATTCAGACCTATCTCTACCATCTATAAACAATAACACTGGGACAAAAGTCTTCATTTTAACCTCGTATCTAGTATATGAAGGGTGCTGTTAGATACCTGGCACCCAAAAATGGAGAGCATTAGCTCAATCCCCGTTATAAAAGAGTTTACAATATAGTGGGGAAGAAAGTCACAAAGCCAGTCTACATACATAGTGATTGTTTGAAGTTAAGTGCTCTAGAAGAGTTGGCAGAGAATTTTATGTTGGCTGGTTAAGGACAGTGGTACTCAAAGTCATTAGAATCATCCAAGGATCTTTTTTAGAAAAACCCAGTGTCCAGATCACAATCCAGGCTAATTGAAAAGGATGTCTGGGGGTGGTTCCAGGTGGCAGGAATTTTTAAACACTCAGTTGATTCTAAGGCATAGCCAAGTTTAAGAATAGTGGCATTGGGTCAGAGAAAACCTGCCCCTATTAGTTGATAGTAACAGAATGGATAAAATCCATATAAGCACTTTTATCATCTGACACAATGGCTACATGACAAGAAAGACATTTTGCTGTCACCTAAATATACAACATGGCTTGCAGAGGCAGGACATATAAGGCTATTGAATTTTGCTTGGCCTGGACATAATGTCACCAGCTGAGAGGAAGCTGGGAGTCATGGCTTTGTGGTCCACGTGGACAGGTGGGCCTTTCAGACACATACCTGAGGGTTAAGGAAAGTCACAAAGACTTTTCCCCAGGCTTGTTTTGTTCAGGAAAACCCAGGTGATCCTACCCATCCATCCTGAGTTTATTTGCCTTATTTTCATCAAACCATGGACTTCAAATCTCTCTTACAAAATATGCTAAATTTGTTAATAGCTTCCTAGCAACTTTCTTCCTCGTCTCTTTTCCAATGGTTCCATAATTTACTCATTCTATTCTGGGCTGACTTGTGCCTCACTCTCAAACACATTGTTGAAGCCCTAAGCCCCACTAATTCAGAGTGTAACCATATCTGGAGATATGGTTAGAAGGTCTTTGAAGAGGTGGTTCAGTCAGAATGAGATCATTAAAGTGGACCCTAATCCAATATGACTGGTCTCCTTCTAGGAAGAGGAAATAAGGATGCCAATACACACAAAGGAAAGACCATGTGAAGGTAGAGAAAAGAGACAGCCATCAACAACACAAGGAGACAAACCTCAGAAGAAATCAACATTGATCTTGGACTTCTAATCTCCAGAACTATGAGGAAATAAGTTTCTGCTGTTTATGCCACCCACTCTGTGATGCTTGTTATGGCAGCCCTAGCAAACTAATATATATTCCTTAAGAAAAATGTTAAACAATCACCTACTAAATTAGCACAATTCATACTCATAAGTAACATTTCTTGTTACTCTGGAGGACATAATTTCTGGAACATTCTTTCCTAAATAGAAATCATATTTCATTTTGCTACTAGACTAAATCTCACCTGAAGAACAATATCAAATAATTTTATCTGGGTGTTCTAGGTTGAGTTTGTATTATTTTAACAGAAACCGATCTGTTATTCAAACAATCAAGCATCCAAAGTGATAAAACACTAATATGATAAAATAGTTATTTGTAAAATATTTTAAAATTTATTGTATTCCTCTGTATCTTAAAATTACTTCACAATGGAAGTGAATCATTTTTATAAACTTTGAAATATGAAAGAATTCTGCATGTGCAATGATCTCATTTGAGAATATTTTCTGGTTATGAATACATATAATCCTTAGTAATTTTCTTCAATTAGACATTTGATAAATTTCAGTTGTTTTTAAACTCTTGGCTCTCAGGTATTCTTCCTATACATAACCAGCTTGGCCTTATTCTGTCTCATATCTCATAATTAAGTCACCCAGCTTGGGTATATTATTTCCAGTTATAGATAGCTTTATACTTAGAGACATATTTTTAATCAGTGATGCACAAGAAGTGTTAGCTTTTCCTTTTCTGTTTTGACATTTTTTTTTTTAATCATCCTGGCAGTTCTGCCCGTATCCCCTGTAGATCCACTCTTTGCTATCTTTGGAACCATTCTGAGGAGAAAAGAGACACTAAACTCAGCAAACACCAAGCTGAACATTTGCCCTGCAGGGTGAAGGCTTTTCTTCTTCCCTTGCAGAAACTGAGGACAGCACCCAGGTTTATCCTGAGGACCACCTGGAGCCTTCTTTCCCCAAGCTAGCTTGATTGCTTGCTTGCTTGCTTGCTTGCTTGCTTTCTTTCTTCCTTTCCTTCTCTTCTCTTTTTTCTTTTCTTTCTTTCTTTCTTTTTTTTTTTTTTTTTTTTTTTTGCCCTGTACTGGTTGACCACCATGAGCACTCTTTTCTTCTAAATGTCTCCTGCCTCTAAAATAAATAAGGATTTATTTATTTTAGAGAAAGAGAGAGCGTGAGTGTGGGTAGGGACACAGGGAAAAGGAGACGAGCACACTCCCCACTGAGTGGGGAGCCTGACATGGGGCTCAATCCCAGGATCCCAAGATCGTGACCAGAGACAAGATCAACAGTCAGACCCTCAAATGACTGAGGCACCCAGCCACTCCAACTATTTCCACCTTCTTATAGAGTCCTGCCTCATCCTAGGACCAGCGTGGGGAGTGGAGGGGACCCTGAACTGCAATCCGGTGACCTGAAAGGAGCCCAGGGCACCTATGTTGCAAAGCAGGACAAAAAATAGGTCTGAAAATATTTTGTCACTAGTTAACCCATTTTCTGTAGTTTTGGTTGTTTTCACGGAGGGTGAACTGAGAATGAAGTGTTCCATATAATGAAGTAGGCATATTCAAAGCCCACTTCTGAAATAAATTCCCACTTCAACCTCTTCAATATTGTCTCTGATTATTGCTTGCTGCTTCCACACCAAAAACAAAATAAAACCAAAAATCATTTAAAGACCTCTGCTTACTCCTCCTTCTGTTAAAAGGATTCTGCCTTTTCTTGTTTATCTGTTTCTTTTCCAATATTTTCTATTGTTTTAGAAGATGTGCTCAGTTGGTTCAAGGATATAGAGTTTTATAAAGAAGAGAACTTCAGAACACAAACTACATTTATTTAAGGTGAGTTTCAGGTGTACAGTTTCCAATTAGTTTCTTTGCTTGTCATAGTTTAAAACAGCAAATCGTTTCTCAACAATTCCCCACACTTTGCCCTTCTCTCCTCCCATCTCCACCCCTAGGACTCTGGAGTCTCTCACTCAACTTCTTAAGCTATGACCCTCTTTGTTTGCAGGATGTGTGAATTAAGTCGGCCTCTCCAGAGAAAGATTCTGATCAACTTGGTCCTTTGCTCTGGATGTTCCAGGTCTCTCTCTCTCTCTTCTTATTCTTTATCTTTATCATTGTAGAAAGTGAATTTTATTTAACTTCATTTTTGATACATTATTTTTATACATTTGATACATTACCTAGTACAACCTTCTAAGGGAATAAATATGTGAAAAATATGCCTCTAATACCCAACTTTCCAGAACAGCACTGTTGCTCTTCTCTTAAATCACCTGGCTTCTTATATATTCTTCCAGAGATATTATTTTGATAGAACTGGAATTTTCATCTTCATTGTTGTCTACAGCAATCAGAAAACTCTTACCAACATGAGGCAGTAGGTGACAGTGTGACTGTTCATAATAGGAACACAGTTTTCATCTTACCATTTGGTCTCCATCACCATCAGCCTTGTGAACATCACCAATAAAACGGATGGTTCCACTGACTTTCTTCATGCCTCATTTTCATCCTGCAGAGTGACCAAGGTTATAGATTCTTGCAAGTTCTTTGGCCACAAATATTAGAACTACCCTCATATAGATTGATTGCTCTCCATTCCTGGTGTACAGCAGTCATTATTAGATAAACATTCACCATCCTCAAGATTTCTTTCACCACACTCTAGAAATAGATCATCAGTTTTTTGAGTCCCATATATTTCTTTTTGTTTATTTATTTATTGCCTTTATTTGGGGAAAGGCATATTTCAATTACCTTTTTAAAAAGGAGTCTGAAAAAGATATCTTTCCTCTCCGACTAAACAGATAGTTTGGAAATAAAATTTTAGACTGAAAATCATTTTCCAAACTCTATCACCCAACATTGCCATTGAGTAAAAAATTAAGCTGATTTCCTATTCCTATTCTGTAGGAATTTCTATTAGGAATAGGAATCTAATTCCTATTCCTTTCTTGTGACCTATTGGTGGTCTTTCTGCTATTATTTTGGTTTCCTTTCTGAAGGGTTTTAAGATATTTTTTCCTCATTGTTTTGAAATTTCAAAATGATTTGGCTTGATGTAGATCAATTTTCATTAATTGCTTTGGCCCTAGTGTCTTCTTCGTCTAGAAACTTGTATACTTCAGTTTTAGGGAATTATCAAAATTCCTTCACTGATGTTTCCTCCCCTCTATTTTTTCCCTGCTTTTTGGAAATTCTGTTATTTGAATGTTAGGCATATAATTTTCCGAATTTTGCTTTCATCATTTTATATCTCTTTGTCACTTTGCCTTACTTTCATACATTTTACTCTACATAATTTAATTTTGTTAAGCTTTGCATTCCTTTTTAAATTTCATTATTTTATTATAATTTTTTAAATTATAAAGTACATGCAACATAAATTTTGTCATCATACCCATTTTTAAGTGTATAGTTCAGTGGTATTAGGTATATTCATCTTGTTTTGCAACTATCATCACCATCCATCTTCAGAGCTCTTTTTGTCATGAAAAACAGAAATTCTGTATTTATTTATTATGAACTCTATATTTCTTCTTCCTTCTACCCCCTGGAAACCCCCATTGTACTTTTTATCTCTATGAATTTGACTACTCTAAGCACTTCATATAAGTGCAATCATACAGTATTTGCCCTTTTGTGACTGGCTTATTTCACTGAGCATGCTGTCCTCAAGTTTCATCTGTTAGAGCACGTGTCAGAATTTCCTTTTCCTGTAAGGCTAAATAATATTCTAATATATATATATATATATATATATATATATATATATACCACATTTTGTTTATCCATCATCTATCAATGGATACTTGAGTTGCTTCTACCTTTTGGCCATTGTAAATAATGCTGCTATGGACACAGATATACAAATATCTCTTCAATACTCTGCTCTCATTTCTTTTGGGTATATACCCAAAAGTAGAATTGCTTAATCATATGGTAGTTATAATTTTTAAATTTTTTGAGGAACATCCATAGTTTCAACAGTGACTAAACTATTCTCTCAACAGTGTGTGACGATACTAATTTCTCTACATCCTCATCAGTATTTGTTATTTTCTGATTTTTTTTCCATAGTGGTAATTCTAGTTCCTTAAATTGTCAATTTAGCTTATTAATTTTAAAATATCAGCCTTTATTGCTATAAATTTCCCTCTCAGCACTGCTTTCACAGCGTCCCATAACTTTTGATGTGTTGTGATTCCATTTTCATTCTTCCTTAAGAATTATCTAATTTCCCTTATGACTTTTCCTTTGATCTACTAATTGTTTGTACTGATAAACTTCCAGTACACATAAATTTTCCAGTCTGTGCTTTTTCCAGTTTTCCCTCTATTATTAATTCCTAAATTCATCTAATGTGACCAGAGAAGATACTTTGTATGATACCTATCTTTCAAAATTATTCAAACTTAACTTGTGGCATAAATTATGATCTCTCCTGGAGAATGTCGTGGGTACTTGAGAAAAATGTCTCAACAGGTTCAGTTGCTTAGGGTGTTTCAGTTGCTCAAGCAGCTTCAGTCACATGCATCTTTCAGTTGCATGAGTTCCCTCAATTTTGCAGGTAATTTCCATTGCATAGCTAGAACTACGAGCCATCAGTGTCCATCATGCCCCAGAAAGAACAGTTGCTGTGATGGTTGACCAGAAACTGCGGCCCGATCTTTAAGATCCATTTCTCTTTGTATATCCATCACATTACACTTAGTGTGAGTGTTCGAGTGCTTTAATGTTTTTCCAGTGTTTCATACCATTTCTCAAATGTTTTCAGTTTGGCCAAACCCCAAATGTATTTTTGCCAAAGTTCTTCCTCTTCAATCTGTCTACATTTCAAAGAAAATTTGAGCCATCTGTTTCTGTTTCATTGGCTTCGCTGTTCAGAATCTCTTTGGTAAGAACTAAGTGCAAGAAGTCTTTTGAATCTCTGCTTAAGCCTTTCACGCCCTTCTCTGAAGCACTTCATAATAAAAAGGTCTGCAGAATCAAGTTCTTTTTTGAACCTCATTTTGACTAAATGTCTTCCTCATTTCTACTCACATCACATACCTGCTCACCAGTGAAATGTTAATTGGTAGATGAGCCCAGGAGGGCCAGAGCCCTTTTAGAATGAATGAGTCACTGGGCCCAGGTTACCTACTTCTTTTTCCATGCTTAACCTACTCTGTTGCTTAGGGGTTTTATTTCAGGATAGCACAGACAACATTTCTTTCTTATGTACTTTTCTGTGTTTGAATAAATGCTAAAAAAATAGATGTCATTTATTATTATTATATCATTTATTATTATTATGTTAATAATTAAAAACAGAAGAATATAATGATAGTCCAATTTTCATTTTAAGCAAAATAAGTGGAAACTTCATTTTCCACTAAGTTAATACCATTTATTAAGTATAGAAGGAACTTGGGATCAAAATGTATGTGTATTCTTATACAGTGAATTTTCTCTGTTAACATGTATCATGAACACTTTTATTAAACTTAATCTTCAAAAACAGGATTTTATAACTCTACAGTATTTAATTACATAATTATCCTTTTAACTGTTTCCAATTTTTTATCTTTATAACTTTTTTTTCCCCCTCTGGAAGAATTCATGTATATAAATCCCTTGCCATATTTCTGATAATTTCCATGGAATAGATTAGAAGTGGGGTTCCTGGGATAAAGAGTTTAAATATTACCAAATTGCTTAAAACTTTTACAATAATTTACTTAAAAATTTCTGTAGAAATTAGACATTTAAGTTCTTGTGAATTTATCCTACTGCAAATAACAAGAACTAGTTTTAAAGTACATTTATTTTAATCAGTGATTCCCATAAAATAATGTCTTTCTGATTCTCTCTAGCAAATTAAAGGAAAAATTAAAAGGAAACAATTGTTTGCATTTAAAAAGATAATTAATGATCTCCAATGAAGAAATTAACCCTGTGATTAGGCCACAAAAATTAAATCATTCCTGGAAAAAAAATTTTAATGTCTTTATCTAATAATATATTTTAAGATGGAATTAGAAACAGGAAGCTCAGAATAACAGACTTAAGAGTCAGAAAGGCTTGTGAGAGATAAAAAGTTTATAATTACATAGAGGCAAATGACATAGAAGAAAAGAAGCAATCCATAAACCAAGATAGTAGAATGCAATTTTAAAAATACTACTACTAACAATAACAATAATGTCATAGTTGTTCATAAAATGTATATTTGACCAAAAAAAATAAAGAAAATGATGATAGAAAATGACACAGTAAAAAAAGACTATAGAACAAGATTTAACAAAAATCAGAATATGAGCTATCATGTGTAAGTAATTTTGGATGTAAAATTCAGATTTTGATGACATATATCCTGAAACCTAGAGGGTAATAAGGTAGCTAAACATTTTAATGACTGAAGATTCGGGACAGGGGTTCATACACAAGAGAAAGGCAGGGTGATTGATTTTCTGAAAGCAAACTGACAAACACAAAGGGTAATGAGAATTATAGAAGAGCAATTCTGCCTACAGATTCTAGCTACATAACAGCAAAGAGAAAGAATGGACACTATGGAGATAGCACCAGATTTTTTTTTTTTTAAGATTTTATTTATTTGCTTGACAGAAAGACAGCGAGAGAGGGAATACAAGAGCGGGAGAGGGAGAAGCAGACTCCCCACTGAGCAGGGAGTCTGACGCCGGGCTCTATCCTAGCACCCTGGGATCATGACCTGATCCAAAAGGCAGACACTTAACAACTGAGCCACCGAGGTGCCCCTACATTTTTTTTTATTATGTTATGTTAGTCACCATTCAGTGCATCATTAGTTTTTGTTTTGTTTTTGTTTTTTGATATAGTGTTCCATCATTCATTGTCTGCATATCACACCCAGGAACTAGATTTTAAATAAAAAGAACAAGATCACAGCCTTCAATCCTTTTTTGGCACATAATTTTTCTGAATCTCCAACTTTAAGCCTATAATGTGGAATTACTAAAATCTACCCCATTTGCCTCACAGGGTTTCTGTTAGGATGAAAAGGTTTTGTAGGGATTTTAGTTCCAAATCAATGTAAACTCTTTTCATGTCTCTCATCTGAGGACCAGGGAGATCTTTGGGAGTTACCAACACTAAAAGGCTTTAGATGTGACCCAGAGAACAGTTAGCTCTTTCAGTCTTCGCACTTTGTTGGCCCAGACATGAAACTCAACATCATTTTGAATTCCCCTGACCGACCCTTTATTACAAGAGTATCAGTAAACCATGTCACCTTTATTGATGATCCTTGATGTGAAGATGGTGAGTCATCCACCCCACATCAAAGAGTCTAATAAATCCCATTGGAGCACTTCTGTCATGGAGTTTTGTCTCAGTGCTCAGTTTGCTCCTTCCCTCTTCTTCCCTCATTGCGTGTCCTACTGGGTCTTCCCTGGCTCTTTTCCTCTCCTCCTTGCCCTGTGTCACCTAGAGCAATTCAGCTTTCTCAGTTGCTGCCCCCAGGATTAAATACTGAATCACTTCAAGATGCTCTGGAGTACCACACATTCCCATTAATGGGTTGAGCTCTCTTTAGAAAGCAATTGTGGTAATGAAGCAAAAACTAATAGCTAATAAGAAATAAATTAAAAGAAAACATTTTACATAAAAAACAAAACACTGAAGCCTGATGATTCACAGACCTGTACCCTGGGGCAAATAATACAATATATGTTAATTTTAAAAATTTTAAAAAAACAATGGAAATTTTATATCTTATCAGAGCATTACACAAATAATCTGCTTATTAAACAAACTCTTACTGATGTCCAAAGGAGGAATAAAATAATTGAATAACACAAACGATGGCATTAAAGGAAAGACTCATGATTGATCACAAGATGAGCCTTGACTATTTGAAACGAAGATCCCAGAATCTAAGAATCTCAAGGAATTTTGTTTACAAATGTATATTCTTGTGAGGAAGAAAGATATACATAAGTGAAAGTAAATGAACAAAACATGTGTGAAATAGATTTTTCAAGGCAGAAATGTAAGAGGTATCAAAAAGCAGTACCTAACTATTTATGTAAGAGCCATGAGTTAGGAGTATGAGGAGATCATTTTGAAAGGGGATCATGTAGAAAGTTTCATGGAAGAGGTAGGTGTAAACAGTTCATGAGTAAGCAGCAAATGAAAATCAGAGAGAAGAAATTCTGTTAGGAAGCATGATGTGAGAGAAATCACAGACCCAGGGAAAGCCTGGGACTAAAAATGTGTGAGGAGAGAATTTTAGGTATAGGTTTCACCTAGGGAGATGTGAGAGGTAAGACTGAATTTCTGTACTGGAATATCTTGAATGTCAACCTGGAGCTTTTCCTATAGGATGCACAAAGTTCTCACACAGTGGAATATCAAAATGACCATAGAACCTTAAGAAGGTTAGCCTGGCAGAGGAGTGCAGAATGAATACAAGCAGGGAACTTTCGGAAGGCGGGAGGTGAGTCGGGAGGCAATTATAAAGATCCAGGCATGAGATGAGGAGGCCCTGGATCCAAGTGAGTGATGGCAGAGGAAACAGAAAATATAAAAGGAAAATTTGTGAGATTTGGCAATTGGTTAGTTGTGAAGTTGGCTAGATAAAAAGTAAAGAAAGTGTCAAAGATCAGCCTGGGTGATGAAAAGTGACAATATCATGATTAGAAATATAGGGATAAGAGAGGGATGGAGTTGGTAAAGAAGGTTGATGAATAAGGCACTGCTTGTATACCAAATATACACAGCAAAGTTTGAAAAATAAGAAAGAAAAGTCAGGAAGAAAATCAGAAAAATATGTCAGGTCCAAAGATCATAGCATGTCTTCATAGCCTCTTCCTTCCGGAATGAACCACCTGAAGATTTTCTGCTAGAAGGTCTATTTGTATCTGGAGTACCCAAACTAGCCTAAGAAAGAGGCTCCTTGGAAAAACCACATAATCTGGCTGCAGCTCTGATTCGAGGTTAAGGTATGGTAGAGATGTGTCATGATCTCTGCCACCTGGTATTCTGTGGGAACTGCTAAAGTCCAGGTGCCTGAACTTCCTAGTCAAGCTACATGGGAAGCTTCTCCCCATGAATATACTGTCGTCTCTACAAACAGAGTAAGCCAAAAAGGGGAGAGAAAGGGGAGATCACCTGGATAAAGTGTCATGACCCAGCTTCAAGCCTTATATATCAAACTTTGTAGGAGGAGGAAGGAATAAATCCCTACTAAGATCACTTGTGTTCAAAGTTGTTGCTTTTTACTCACTGAAATGAGTCCAGAGGTTCTTCCTGGGCTGTAGTATTTTGGTGAAGCCTCTGAAGCTACAATCCTGCAGAATACTTCAAAAGAACTTGAACCCAGGTCAACAGTCTTCTTAGAATGCTGTCACTTTGATTCCATATCTGGAAAAGCTATGGGACTATAGCTGTCTGTTTCCAGTGCAAACAGAGTGAAATACCACTTGGTCAGCTAAATCATGCTGCCCTAAACCACTATGTCATCTCATGTAACCACTCTGGCATGTAAGCCACATGGACAATATTCCAGTTACTTCAAACATTATTTTTTTTTAATGAACCAAGGAAAAATATTTAAGTTTGTCTAGTAAAACTAATCTGTTGCCATAATGTGCCTAGGGTATAATGAGAATAACTACTGTTTAATGCAGCATTTATGGTTGTTTAACCATTAAAGCATGTCATTTCATGAAACTGCTTTTTAACAACCCATCACTGGATATTTTACATTTGATATTCTTTTTTTTTTTTTTAAACTAATCGTGTTTACTAAACTGATCTAGCTTTTCCCTCCTCTTCTCTTTCAACTTAATGCTGTCTGGAAGGACTTAGAACATCCTTCAAGTTTGTCTTTAATAGAGGAAAAGAAGTTAAGGAGGAGCATTCTATAGAGGACAGAGATGAATGATAATAGCACAACTCAAAAAGATCAAAACAACTCCGTGGAAAGATGACTTGTTGGTCTGTATAAGCATGAAAACAAACCATTAGTGCTATAACAAAAATAGCATCATATGTAAATGGAAAAGCCACAAAAACATAAACTTGGCCTTCCAATCATCTTTATGGGCTCAAGAACATGGTCTTTAAGTATCTATATCGCTCTGTCACGGGTAGTTGTCAGAATGAAAAATCCAACCTCACTTCAGCTCAAAGAACTCTTGCTGTTCTAAACTGGGACACTGATGAAGAAAGGAGATACCTACCAGCACACAGACAAACAAGAGTGGATTATTTTTACAAGTCATTGCATGTGAGTGTATTTAATGATTTGATAGGAGAAGAATTTTATAACTAATTATGCCTAACTCTTAAGAAGCTAATTTTATATTTTAAACCTCTGCCAATTTATCAGTAGCTAAGGAAGCTAAGCATGAAGACAGATATATAATCATTTATTTTTATATAATGATAGTATAGTATTAAGTTATATGCAGAATATATTATGATACATTCTCAGAGTTTTCTATTACTTGTTCTTTATAAACGATAATTATAAATTAATTCTCCTTTAGTTTATTAGTATTATTATCAATTAAAACTTATTAAGCCAAGTTTTTCCAAAGGAAGTCACTATCTGCTTGTAAAGAAAACCCATTTGGAAGGTGAATTAAATGCTTTTTGCCACGAGAGTACCATTTACAAGTAAGTGGTACAATTTAGTAAGTGATGGTTACACTGAATTCTTGAGAGTCAAATGGAGTTGAAAGAATCACTCTGGTTTTTTTCAGATGGCTGAAAAAACAGAAAGGGTCTTTTTATTTACTGAGAGATTCTAGATTATGATTAAGTCCCAAAAGTTCATTTTTGTTTTTGTTTCCTTTGCCTTTGGGGACATGTCTTGAAAGAAGTTGCTGTGGCCGATGTCGAAGTTCCTGCACAGCAAAGGAAACAGTCAACAAATAAAAGAGGCATCCCACGGAATGGGAGAAGACATTTGTGAATGACAGTACAGACAAAAGGCTGATATGCAGGATCTATAAAGAACTTCTCAAACTCAACACACACAAAACAGATAATCATGTCAAAAAATGGGCAGAAGACATGAACAGACACGTCTCCAATGAAGACATACAAATGGCTATCAGACACATGAAAATATGTTCATCATTAGCCATCAGGGAGATTCAAATCAAAACCACATTGAGATATCATCTTACACCAGTTAGAATGGCCAAAATCAACAAGACAGTAAACAACAAGTATTGGAGAGGATGTGGAGAAAGGGGAACCCTCTTACACTGTTGGTGGGAATGCAAGTTGGTGCAGCCACTTTGGAAAACAGTGTGGAGATTCCTCAAGAAATTAAAAAGAGAGTTTCCCCATGGCCCTGCAACTGCACTACTGGGTATTTACCCCAAAGATACAGATGTAGTGAAGAGAAGGGCCATCTGTACCCCAATGTTCATAGCAGCAATGGCCACAGTCATCAAACCGTGGAAAGAGCCAAGATGCCATTCAACAGAAGATAAAGAAGATATGGTCCATATATACAATGGAGTATTATGCCTCCATCAAAAAGGATGAATACCCAACTTTTATATCAACATGGACAGGACTGGAAGAGATTATGCTGAGTGAAATAAGTCAAGCAGAGAGAATCAATTACATATGGTTTCACTTAGTTGTGGAGCATAAGTAATAATACAGAGGACACTGGGTGATGGAGAGGAGAAGTGAGTTGGGAGAAATCAGAGGGGGAGACTCTGAAAAACAAAATGAGGGTTTTGGCGGGGAGGGGGTTGGGGAGCTGGGTGAGCCTGGTGATGGGTATTATGGAGGGCATGTATTGCATGGAGCACTGGGTATGGTGCATAAACAATGAATTTTGGAACACTGAAAAAAAATTAAAATTAAATAAAATTTTTAAAAATAAAATAAAATGGATTTCCCATAGAAAATTTTTTTAAAAAGAGATTCTAGATCAGTACTGTTAAATAGAAATTGGACAAGAATGAAACTGCAAGTTACATGTGCAATTTCAAATTTGCTAGTTGCCACATTTTTAAAAAACAAAGGGAAAAAAGTAAAATTAGCTTCAATAGTATGTTTTATTTAACCAGATATATCCAAAATACTATCATTTCAGCATTGTCAGTTATCAATTGATCAACCAATCTGTTCTCAAGAATAGACATAAAATAAAAAAATCAATTGCTAAAACTATTGTTTATTATTTTTTTAAATTTATTCTGGGAAAACAAAAAGAATAGAGTGATAAGATTAAATATATTTTAAGTACTTTATTTAATTATTATATTACAGGAAGGCCATACTTGAGAATACAACATAGTGTTAAATTTCTAATAATAGAAATAAATTGTTGAAAATAATGTTTGTTGTTACTTGGCTTTCATATAAAAATAGATGAACAATATAAGGAAGCATCTGATCAGAATGATTTGTATGCAATATTCTTTCAAAGTTTCAATTTAACCAGTTTTTAGGGTAGCTGTTATCTTGTGGAAAATAATTTCTAGATTTGTAAATATCAGCAAGATGCTTCCCATTCATGCCTTCAGATACAATCTTGAGAAGTGCTAGGTTCATTATATCTACATGAAAAAAGAAAACTAGACTATGACAAAAACTAAATAATAAATGAATGAAACATAATCTTAGGAATACGGTCTGTGCAAGATGGTCCCTCATTTATATTTTACCATATTAAATGGTAAATTGGAAGGGTTTTATTCCTAGGGCTCTACTAAATACAGCAGTTGTCTAATGGAGAACACATCAACCACTGATTCATAGAGGGACACTTTTACTCTATCTGGTTTATAATCTCTTCACTTAAGAGGATGGTTTAATGAGTTATAGCCAAAGATTCAGCCCCTGTAAGGTTGACTCAGTTCTTATTCATCCCTCCCATCTGTTTCCTATAGAAAGTCTTCCATATAAAAACTGGTCCTGAGTCCACTGCACATGTTGTTAAATGTCAGGTCTTATGCTCCTTGTAGTATGAAGAAAGAATGACCAAATATCTCTGAATACTTGTATACATTTTAAATTCTTATGTTTCTGGAGATCACTAGATCTAGAAGAAAAAATCCAATCAATTATATGGCCACTTTGATATTCCAAAGAACAAGTAAGCTAAGGAAACTATTGCTTTAGGCTCCACAAAAATCCCAACCCTCAGGATTTCAAAGAACAAAATGACTCATTTATAAGAGGCACTGTCACAGTGGGACTAGCATATCTTTGTAATTTAAACAGACTTAGGTTCACATCCTACATTTGTTATTCACAAATTGTGTAACTTTTAACTTTAATGTGATCTGACTCTCAGTTTTGCAATCCATATAACAAAAATAGCATTGATGTCATGGAACATTTAGAAGGATTAAATGAGATGACACAGAGAAAGCATCCAATATACTACTTGGAACACAGTAAACATCCAATAAATGGCAGCAACTATTAATCATACATTAATGAGCCCAGTGAAACTTACAAAGTTATTTTCATACTAAAAAAAGAAAAAGCACAGTAAAGCTATATACCAAAAGATAAAATCCAGTTTCTATCTGAAAAAAACCAGTCAGAACAATCAATTTTCGCCAGCATCTATATTCACTTTATTGTTAGCATCCAGATTCAATTTATTATTATGGTTCATCTAGTGTTAGTGTTTTAAGTTTACCAAGTACCTACACTCTGTGCATTATGATGCCATTCTCACATTTACTCTGTGGGAATTTCAGGTAATCTAATCTTAGTGCCTGGGGAGGATATATGCAGATATTTCCCAACACTTTAGATATTTGGAAAGTGGGTGCTTGTTTCTAGGGGTTATTACATAAAAAGCAAATTGACATCTACTAAGGACAGATGCACTGATAAGTATCGGATATGCATTCCACTAAACCAACACATTCAAAGAGAAGATGACATGTTCTGTAACCTCACCCTTTTCAGCATTACACACCTTTTATACAATTCCTTCACCCCAAATAACCACAGAAGCAAAAGTCATCAAGTTGTCTTGTTTTATTAAAAAAAAAAAAAAAGGTATTGTTGAGGGGGCAGTTTGAATGCAGCAGTGACTGAAGAACTGTGCCACCCTCTCCTTCCATTTTCTTTCTTAGACTGACTTGAAAAAAATAGCTAGAGTTTTGTTTTAGAAACAGGATACAACTTATTGATGATTATGATTATGTATACCCACAAGTGAGGAGGCAAAACCAGGCTAAGTTTTGTTTAGGGAGATGTACATCATTAAGTAGTGTTTTACTTGTGCCAATGCATTTCATATTTGTAACACTAGCCACTGTTGCATATGGTTTAGAGAGATGGTTAAGAGCTTGTATGCAAGAGGCTCTCTGTCATGTTTAATTCTTGGCTGTACCACCAACTAGACATACAACTTCTGACAAATCCCTTAACCTTCCTTAACATTCCCTTTTAGAACTACAAAATGGGTAAATAAAAGAACCAACCTATCACTGTTGTGGAAAATTAGAAAAGGTTTTTTACAATACCTGCCATACAACCAACAAGCATTTTCTGTGAGCTATATATTCTGTGAGCTCGAGGGATAAAACAATTTTTTTTTCAAATCTCTAAATGAATCTATAACTTAACAAGGTAATAATAATAGCTGACATTTTTTAGTTCTTATTACTCAAGTTCCATAAAAAGGAACTTAGAAATTAGTCCAAACTCACACTCCTAGTTCATGACACAGCCAAGGTTGGGACTCAGGGATTAAGCAGTTACATCTATTTAATGTTAACACGACCATGATGGGAATATTATCCCCTTGTAGCTGAGGAAACTGAGGCTCAGTATATGGTAGTGTTGAAAGTAGATGTTTCAGCTGAGGCTGGAGGCTGACTCCAAAACCCACCATTTTTTTTTTTTTTGACACGGTTCCTCTTTATGACATTGATCTTTCTCCTAAAGAAAACCAACAGATGTGGCTAAAAGGACATGAACTGAAGATAGCATTGACCACCATTTATCCACATTATGAGGGCTAAATCTTGCTATATTTTGATTGTCTTTTTGACAAAAGGATCCAAAAAGTTCTCTCCTTGAGGACTTTTCAGTCAAGGAGCTTTAATGTATAAATAGAAACACTGCAATAGGTGCAACTTCTCTGCTTCACAGTATGATTACTATTAGGGTAATAGGTGCTCCTCTCCATCAAAGAAGCAAGCTTTATTAGTTTATAGAGAAAACAAAACTTACTAGCCTAAGAAAAATTAAAATGGTGAGTAAAAAATGATCTCATCATTTCCACTTACCTAGAACCTTCCTAAAGACCAAAACATTTTCCTGGAAGAGACCAAGCAAACCTAGTTAGAGACCAGGAAAACCTAATTCTAAAATTTCATCATACTTACCTACTATCAGTGGACAGCTTTTGTGGCAGAAAGGCAATTTCTACAGTGTTCAGCTGGGACAGACCAGGAATAGTGCTTTCACCCATGTGTCGTTCAGGTTATTAAAAGTGCCCTTAGAAGTAATTTTTTACCCTTCTCAGGTAAATTATTTCTTTAAAGGCATTGAATGGGCAGCACCTTAATACCCAGAAAGGGTTCCTTCATTGACCAGCTATAGTGATCAGCTCAGAAACACAGCCCTTTAGACTCTGTATTGGTTTCTGTCGGTGCTGTAATAAATTCTCACAGACTTGATGGTTTAAAAACAGCCCACATTTATTTTCTAACAGTTCTGGAAGTTCAAAATCCAAAATGGGTTTTAGTGTTGCCCTGGCTGGCTCCTTCTGAAGGCTCTTGGGGAGAATTCATCTACTTGCCTTTTCCAGTACTTAGAAACTGCTCACATTTCTTGGATGCTCAGCCTTTATTTTGGTCTGTTTTGCTGTCACATCATCTCTATCTCACCCTCTGCTTTCCTCTTATAAGGACATCTGTGATTACATTGAGATCCCACCTGGATAATCCAGGATAATCTTTCCATCTCAAAAAAAACTTAATCACATCTGCCTGTGGTGTAAGATGATTTGCTAGGAAAAGTGACAAGTCACAGGTTCTAAGGATTAGAATGTGAACATCTTTGGAGACCATTACTCAGCCAACCTCAGATCCTGAAGGAGAGGGACCAAGGTTGGATCTAGAGCAGACCTGCTGAATAGTGAGGTCTTTCTGGAAGTGTACCTTACCCCGCCTTGCAGTATTTGCCTTTTGGGTAGCCCCGCATTTACCAGCAGTAACAAAAGCACTATGAAGTTTTTGATTTTATGCAAAGAATGAAATGAAAAACTGAGAGAAATTCACTCACTTTAAAAAGCAATGCAGAATAAAGGATAGTTATATAAATTATCTGTAATTTCCAATGATTGAACACTAGATTCTTTTTTGTGTTCAAGTATATAGGGCTTTCCATTAGGGCATTTTGTTGACTCTGACATTTTCAGAACGATTAACTTTGTTTCCACAGCTATTTTTCAAGGGCCAATAAGGAAAAGTAATAGAATTTAATTGAAAAATAAAACAGAATTGAGCCCAGAACATCTCAGTTAATGAGCAGTAAAGATCATATTGATTTCATTTTATAAATAACATTAACCCTCAATAGCAATTAATGCACAGACAGAATGTTTGTTTAAGTTATCTGATATGACAGGTTCAAACATTTAGAGTCTTAATCTAGAAAACAATACTAGTATCCAGGAAGTCATTGATTTTTTCATCAGAATTAGAGTTGATAAAAACCCTTTCCTGTCTGCACATTAAACTCCACGTTGAAATCTGAAACCTTGTCGCAACTAAGGGAAAAAATTCTGACCAAAGGGAATATTTTAAATCGGTTTTCCTCTTGCAGAATCCATTAAACCTTTCATATTAGCATATGCATTCTAGAACACTTATGGTTATGATCAAAAAGAGAAGAAAAGAAAAACTGTTATAGTCAGCATTTGAAAAACAAGTTCAATTGCAAAAATCACAACTGCCAATGTATGGATGACAGTTTAAAATTTACCATGAACGATCTTATTCCAAACACCACATCGTATCCTACCACTATAATGAAAACCATTCTTTTTTACTACCCCAGAAGTCACTGTCTTTTGCTACCTCCTGATACTCCCAGTTTCTCCAAAGGACTCATAACTTAATTGCTTGTTTGTAAGTTCTGACCACTTTTAAGATTGAAGCAAAATAAACAATCAATTGGCCATGAAAAATAACCCACCTTTGTTTTTTTCTTGAATTCTTTGAACAGAACATTTTCAAACACCTGCTTTTCCTGGCTTCTAAAATGCTTTACATCTAAGCAATGGATCAGAAATGGGATTGATATGATTCTTAAAACAATGTAAATATTCTGCTTCAGATTAATTTTATGGATAGCTTTAAAATATGACCAATGAATGCCCAGAACACCCGATACAAATTATCACATACTAAGCCAGGCAAAGAAAACACTGTGTAGACTGAAAGCAATGCATGAGTATATAGAAGAACACAACAAACATGTTGAAGCATGTATTGCATGTTGAAAAATTGGATTTCACTATCTTTTGATCAGCACAAGGGACATAAAGATGATCTATTCACAAATGTTGACTTTAAAGAGCTCAAAGGAAAAGATAATCACATCGATAAGTAGAAAAAATACAATATGATGTCTACTACAGCAAAAGGGAAATTTAGTTAAGAATTTTTGTGGTTTAAAGAGATCAGCTGAAGAAAGCAATGACATACAACCGAGTATTGAAAGATGGGTTTTCAATGAGAAAAAGGAAAGTGAATTCCATCAAGGGAAAAGGAATGAACAAAGAGAGATCATGGAAAAGATAGTATGAGGTTTGTGTGGCATAGGCATGAGAGATGAGTGGAAATAACTGTACATTGGTAAACTGGGACATCACTTCATGGGAAGTGTGGTAAGACTTTTGTGCCATATTAAAGAACCTGAGAATAATTCTTAGGATAATTTATATTTAGAATGAATATAAAGCAGGAGAATTTCATAATTGTATCTATTTTTTCAAATATATTTAGGGGAGTCTAAAAAGAAAAGTTTGAAGGCAGGCAGATTGGCGGTGGAAAAGGAAGTTAGGAACATAGTCAAGACAAGTTAGACTATGGAAATGGCAGTGGAAAAACTGTGATGCAAAATATACTTTGGGGGTAGAGTAACCAAAGGTAGATGAAAGAAGAATAGTTTTCCAGGATGATTCTGAAGTGTCTGCTTAGGAAAACCAGGTAGATGGAAGCTCTAATGGCCATAGTAAGGAAGGCAAATGGAAAAAAAACAGAGAAGAGACTTAATTGGTAGCAGAAGGTGTGGACCTGGATATGTTAGCCAGAAGTAGCTAAAGCCATGGGAGCAAATGAGAACATATGAAAGAAATAACTGTTGAATTTCATAATTATTTACCTTATACTTGGAAGGAACATAGTGTAGTGAAAAATATATCATCCTAGAACTCTTACAGAAATATCTACTGGGAATACTTAATTACAAATTTCTGAAAAGCAAATTTTCAAGATGTATCAAGAATCTTCTAGGAATTTCACTTCTAAGTATTTATCCTAAAGAATAACCAAAAAATATGACCAGGACTTTATTTTCAAAAAAGACCATTACAAACATTTCAATAGCTAAATACCATAAATCATGTTGATGGTCAACAAATGAATGGCTAAACTTTATGTACAGTTAAACACTATACCATAGCTAAAAATCATGCTTTTTAAGTAATATTTAAGACCACAGAAAATCCTTATTATGATAAATGTGTGACATGATATAGCTGACTCATTATGTAATATTATTCAAGTCTAGAAAAATCTTTATAAGGTAATAGAGTTATGGGTAATTTTCATTTCCTTCTTTACATTTTATATATTGACTACATATTATATCAAAACCAGAATTCCTTTTATGAATAGGAAAATAATTTTTAAATAAATAGAAAAATATATGTATATATGTAGTTACACAATATGAGGAGGAGGAGGAGGAAAAATGAAGTAAATGAACTTGAAAGAAATGTGAAGATTCTGAACAACAACCTAACAAAGAAGCATAAAAACAGGCAACAAAATTTAATTGGGTCAACAACCAGATGGGGGGTCTAATTTATTTTTTCCCTTAGACTTCTCAAATTTTAAAAAAAGGCACATTTTGTTGTTGAATAAAGACAGCTATTCCAATGTAGCTTATCATAGGAAAAGAATATATTGATTCTCCCTACAACACCTGGGGCAGTTATTTTATACTATATAATTACAGTTTACATTTTGAATTTTTTTTAAAAAGGGAAAGAAAAAGATGGTAAAGCCAAGACAATTAAAGCCACCACCCTCAGATTCCTGACTAAATTTAATATCCTTTCATGGTAGTTAATCAACACTGATTACGAGACTGGTGAATATTTGCTGACTATATATTGGCAAATTCCCATTCACTATTTGCTAAGTCAATTGAGAATATCCCAGTGCCTAAATATCATAAAACAAAATGATCTGTGGAAATTTAACATTAAGATTTGGATAAAGTTTTATGCTTCCTACCTTAAAAAAATATCTGATTACTTTTATTATCAGTGGCACCAGGCTACATTAGAAGTAGCTGAGCCAATATAGTGAAGAAAGTGATTTATTTTTGCTGAGAGCTTTCTTATGTTTCGTAGTCTTATGTCCAAGAATACTTTTGATTTGTAACTCTTTTTTCTATATTTCATATGCAATTGCCTCCCTCTTAGATTTTATTATCTTCCATAATCTAACAAGTAATAACAAATTAACATGTATTATAAGAATGTATAGACCAGTGAAAGAGGCAAGATGTGGATACTGAATAATTGGGGGACTATGCAAAACAAAACTAACAGAGTGCTTAGAAAAATCTTCTTCTACAGATGACATGCTCTATAAACATTTATTGAAGAAATGAACAAAAGTAATACTATAATAGGTATTGTGTATACTAAATTAGAGAAGAGAGGTAGAAATTGAGGCTAACGGAGAAATGGAAGGCAAGGGCAGGATATGCAAAAGCAAGAAGTCATGCTAGTTAAGGAAGCAGTGTTGAGCAAAGCTCAGAGGCAGGTCATTGAGGAGACTCCCCGGGAAAGGGACATATGAAGAAGAGCAGGAAAGGTGAACTTGAATAAATGAACTAGTTCTTCTTTAAAGATAATCTAGACTGGGAGGCTGGGACTTTGGAGTTGAGAAATAGACTACTGGAAAGACCCTGGAAGCTCTTGACCATCAAAATAAGATGCTAAAGGCAGCATTTGGAGAAGGTAGATTGAATTGGAGCCAAAAAGAGGTGGAAGATAGAGAAGAGAGTCAGAAAACTTACGTCCCTTACCTGGGGCAGAGATGAGCACAGGCTAGGGTGGTATCTATCTGAATAAAGATAAGGCAAAACGCCAGGAGATATTTTAAAAGAAGAATGAGCTGATTTATTTATTTGGATATACGGAATAAAAAGACAATAGAGAAAATACCTTCAATTTTCTTTTTTTTTCTTTTTTTTTTTAATACCTTCAATTTTCAAGTGTGGTTTCCTAGAACAATTATGATTTACTGAGTAAAGAATTTGCATAAAAGCCATCACAGGGGCGCCTGGGTGGCTCAGTGGGTTATGCCTCTGCCTTCAGCTCAGGTCATGATCCCAGGGTCCTGGGATCGAGCCCCGCATCGGGCTCTTGGCTCAGCGGGGAGCCTGCCTCCACCCCTCTCTTTGCCTGCCTCTCTGCCTATTTGTGATTTCTGTCTGTCAAATAAATAAATAAAACCTTAAAAAAAAAAAAAAGCCATCACAGCCTGATCAAGAGTCAAGGGTACCAACAAAGTGAAAACAATATTTTACAAAATAACTTCACAGTTTAGAAGAAAACACCCAAGGTGCTAAGCTGGAAAATATTAGAACTTAGACTTTCTTATGCTTACTTTATGCTTTAGTATTTAAATTGTTTTGAATTGCATATGGAAAGTGGGGAGGAAGGGGTCATTAATTCTTTTCAGTTTTAAGAGATGCTGTAAACTCCCAGAGGAGCATGTATGGCATAAGTAAACTGGGTCTGGGGCATAATGAGCTGAGATGAGAACATGGATATTCAGTTACATCCAGCAGGCTATTGATAATGTGGTTCTGGAGTATGTATGGTCAGGGCTGAGAACGTAAAATGGGTAGACATTTCATTTTCAGAGATGATAACTTCACCATGCAAAAAATACATATATTTTTTCATATTTCACTTTACTCTTTGATTATGTCTATTCATGTGCTTATGGTTACAATAATTATTGTATGGAATATTATGTAGAATTTTGTATTCCAGATTTTTTCTTTATGTTCTCTCAAGCAGTTCCCCATAATTCTACAGTCTTCACAAAAAAATTAGTTACATGATATTCCATCAAGTTGTTGCATCTCAACAACTATGCTTAATAGTTGTTAAACATCTATGTTTAATTTTTCTCCACCATAGAGGATAATGCAACATTAAACATCTTTATACATATATCATTTTTTCTATTGAATTAGCATTCATGATAAGTTGCCTGGATATCAAATCAAATGATATAAACAACCCGTAATTCTTGATTTCCATGTTGCTTTTTAACTTTTTTTTCTATTCATGAAATAGTTACATGTACTTTATTAAAATACACTTTCTAGCACTATATAAGGGAGTAAAACATATTCTGTACCACCTTGACTCCCAAAAGTAATCACTGTCAAAACTTGTACTTGTCTTCCAAATTATTTTTCTTCTCAATACACATAATAATATATAATATTATTAATTTATATGAAATTTTTATCATGATCAATCCTTTATTTTCCTTAATGGACGAATAGGATATTTCTGCCATAATTTATTTATCCATTCCCCTCTTGATGGATAACTGTTTGTAATTCTTTGCCACTAGAAACAATGTTGTAATAAATGTGTGTGTCCACACATGCATATGTGAGTGTTTAAGGGAGAACTCACAGAAGCTGTATTAAAAGGCAAGAAGATATTTAAATTTAATAGATGATCTGAAATTGTGTTAAAAAAAATATTCCTTAAGAGAAAAAAAACAGTCACAAAAGACCATACACTGTATGATTCCATTTCTGTGAAATGTCCACAATGGGCAAATCCATAGTTATAGAAGTAGATTAGCCTGGAGCTGGGGGCTAGTAGAAGAAAAGTCTACGGATGAGTATAGGGTTTCTTTTTGGGGATATGATTACAGAATTCTGTGGGTATACTAAAACTACTGAATTGTAAAAGAAAACAAACAAAAAACTATATTGCTTCCCCAAAAGTGATTTCCTAAGCTATGCTGGACATTCTTTTCGCCTTATTCCCATGGAAGACTGTCCCTTCCACAATATCCCTTCATGGCCCTCTTAGAGGTGGCTTTTTTTTTTTTTTTTTTCTCTTCCATTACCTCTAATACCATTGGGACTACATATATATGTCCTCTTTGCTTCTCACTCCATTCTAGTATTTTCTCCCTCTTTCTTAAAAACAAAACAAAGCAAACCAACAAGCAAAAATAAGTTATCATCACTTTCTTCAACACTACTTCTGTCCTTACTCTGTGATGTCTACATCCACATAGAAGATCCTTCTAATGCCTTGCTCTCTCAATATTCTCACCTAATAATTATGTTCTCAACTTATCTCCTAATTATGCCCTGGACCTTGTCATGTCAATAGCTGTTATCCACCCATAATTTCAAGTTCAAGCATCCCACCCTTCAAACTGGACCAACTCCCTAACTTCCTCCAAAACCCATGATTCCAGTGATTTTCAACCTCACCGAAACAAAAAAAAAGAGATTTCCTACTTTCTCTACCTCTTATCACCCCTGCCTTCCATCCTCTTTTTTCCCCATTATAAATGCCATGTTTCTCACATTATAAGAATTACAAAGCATTGCCTTAACCCTTAATTTCTTTGTTTCTCTTCATCATCCTTAGAAAAACTACAATTCACTTTAATACAATTCACTATCTGCTTTGTACTTTGTGTCTCCTGTCCTTTCCTGGGCTGATGATGACTTTGTAATTTCACTGAGAAAATAGAACACCTCCGAAGAGAAGTTTTAAAAGCACCCACCACTTCATCTACACCCTGACCAGTATCGGTGCCTGTGGTATATTCTGTCCTCCCTTGCAGTGCTACAGAATAGATGGACTGTCTCTTCTCCTGTCCAGAACCAACTGCTCCATCATATGCCCAATCCCAGACTTTCTCATATACTCAAGGATATTGTTTCTGTAAATCTCCCCTTTTCTGCCTACAGCAATGGTTCCCCTAACTCTACTAAAGATATCTCCATTAAAGATTCCTCTCAATACACAAGCGTAAAAACAAAACAACAACAACAACAACAACAAGAACTCAATTCCCTCTCACTACCATCTCCTTATTTTTCTCCCTTGGTGCAAAACTTCTCCATACTTTGTTATACTCAGTCTCAAATTCCTCTCCTCCCATTAACGTTAACTCTCATCCATCAAGCTTTTGCCATCACTAAAGCCAGGTCTAAAAAGATTTCATCATGCCGATCAGATGGTCAACTCACATATTAGTGTTAAACTTGCCTATTAATAGTGCTAAAACTAGTTGACAATTCATTTCTTTCTGAAACACATTCTTCATGTGGCTTCTGGAACACCACTGTTTCCTGGGATCTTCCTACCCCAGGACATCTTTCTTAGTCTCTTTTACTAGGTCTTTATCTTCCTATTATCCTGATACTTAAGATCCAAAGGTCTCTGTCTTTGGACTTCTTCACTTCTTGATCTACATCCACTCTTTTGGTGCTCTCATATAATCTCATGACTTGAAAAATAAGCTTATGTCTTCCAAATGCCATCCTCCAATGAGTTCTTCCTGAATGCCCTGTTTAGAATTACAACTCCGCTCCATCCCACATCTTGGCACCCCTTACTCACCATCAATCCCTTCCTGCTTTAATTTTTACCATATTTCTTATCACACAGATTTTGTATTATTAATTTATATTCTATCCCTTACCTGACTCCACTGCAGTGTAAACTAAATGAGAACAGGGATTTTTTTGTGTGTCCACTGATTTCTCTCCAGTGCCTTGAATAGTTTCTATTACAGTATGTTCTCAATAAATATATGTTGAATAAATGAATGAATGAGTGAATGGCTGCTTAGAATAATGTATAAATGTGCCAGTTTCATTATAACATCACCAAGTCAGAGTGCTCTCATTTCTTTTTTTTTTTTAAGATTTTTTTTTATTTATTAGATAGAGATCACAAGTAGGCAGAGAGGCAGGCAGAGAGAGAGAGAGGAAGGGAAGCAGGCTCCCTGCTGAGCAGAGAGCCCGATGCGGGGCTCAATCCCAGGACCCTGAGATCATGACATGAGCCAAAGGCAGAGGCTTTAACCCACTGAGCCACCCAGGTGCCCCAGAGTGCTCTCATTTTTAAAAAACTGTTTACTCAGTAAATTTTTAAAGATACCTCTAGTTTCCTAATTTGTATTTCTTTTAAAACTGTCAGTTACTTAATAAAACTGCTATCTGTTTACGGTTCCTGCTTAAGGCTCAGATTTTGAAAAGCAGTAGTACCATTTTTCATTG